>NW_004567103.1:81978862-82014475 GCF_000260355.1 Condylura cristata
TGTCCAAGGAACACAGCGACCTCCATAGCTGCAAGGGTCAGAGCTCCTCCCTTGGAGCCTCCAGGGGTGCGGCCTGCAGACACATTCACTTCAGCCACCAAAACCCATGTCATACTTCTGACCTCCAGTAATGAGTGATAATACAAGTGTGAAGCTTCAAACTCCCAATTTGTTCCCACAGACAGGACGCAAACACACTGGAGAAGCATGGCTTCCTTTGGCGGTCATTCAAAGCATCAGCATCCTCAGACAGGGTTCTGCAGCCATCACTGCAGTGGTGGAGAGACAAGCCTGGGGGCTCATACGACCATGGCCCCTCCTCACCCAGGAGGATTCACGAACTGACCAGAGTTTCCCAATCCACAGTCCCGCAGGGGCCTCATGCCGTCACTGGCAGCCTGCTGTGTGGTTTCTGAATGCCCATGCCATCAACTTTTGCTCTGCTTCATCTACAGCAAGAGGCATGGGTGCCCCCTACATCACTGGCAAGTGTTTACCATAACCAGACTGTCTGGAAGGTCTGAGAGTGAGGGAAGTGGCAAAGCCCTGCCTTCAGGGGCTTCCCGTCTACTTGAGAACAGCACAGATAAGCCATTCAGAGCTGGGGTTTATAATCCAACCTGGGGGTGTTTATTTCTACCCCCATCTTGAGCCCAGGTGAGCAGCACAGAAAGACTCCTTTTAGAGCAGCTCACTCTTGGATCTCCAGCTCCAGCAGATGATCTTTTCAGTAGGCTTCAAGTTCACTCAAACATAAAAGAAGGAAAGGGTGAAGATGTACTGTAGATGTACAAAAGGTGGGCCAGGCACCCGATGGAGTCCCCCAAGATGATGGGCAGGTATCTGTGAGAGGATTGAGGCTGAGGTGCTGCTAGGTACAGCAGGTCACCCCCGAGACACACAGGTTCTGTTGCAAACCCCCTGCCTCCATCTTTAAGAAGCAATTAATCCATAAAGATGCACGGAAAACAGTGACAGATGACTTCAGAGGGTGAGGCAAGAAAGGAGAGGAGACGCATCCCAAAATATTTCTTTGGCCAACAGGAAGACACTGCAGAGCTAAAATGGCCTCAGGCCCTAAATAAAATAAGATCGAAGATCAGGAACCTACAGAGGGTCTCCAGGCAACCACAGAATCTATGTGCAGCTACAAGTGTGTAAGAAGAAAACAATTTTCTAAAAATGTGAGTCCAATCAATCTTAGCCCTGACATCTGTGACGAAGGAGCCGAGAAGGGGCCCCTCATCCCAGCCACGCAGCTCACTGCTCATCAGGAGTCCAGATGCAGGCCCTTCCTGGGCCTCTGAGCAAGTTGACGCTTGTATCACTGTCCAGTGCAAGTGAGCACAGGTGGGATCACCAGTACAGCTGGTGGGCGTGAGGCCCGCCTACCTTGAACACCTTAATCTGGCAGCTGGCGGAGTGCAAGTGTTCAGTGTATTCCCCGTTCTCGTTCTGCTTAAACGTATCGATCTGTACTCGGAAAGGCACTCCCTTCTCACCCCCATGCTTCCGAGGGGTGAATTCTGTGCTGATACAGTGCACCTGGAAAGGAAGAGAGGGGGCAGGTCACAAGAACCAGGTGAGGGTGGGCTCTGGATGACCCGGGGCACCTCTCCAAATGGAGATTTCCCACTTGCCTGGTTAGGCCTCAACTGCCTGCTCTCCAAGACACTGTCCACTTGTCAGGTCAGTGGCTACCCCGGCCCCTGATCACAAAGGCCGCATACTTCCCCACCTTTGACCCTTGACCTTTGAAGGCTCTGCCATGGGTCTGCTGACCTGAGCAGCCCCACCATTGTGCCTCACCCAGAGGTCTCTGCCTTGACAAGTCCTATTACAGACTGCAGAGAAAGGCCCAAGCTTAGACCCTGAGAACTGGTACCAAGGCCACCTGGACCAGGCATTTCTGCCAACTACCTACTATACAAAATATATCCAGCAGATATTTATTATTATACTGAAATAATGGATGTATTATTATTATAGTAATACAACAATACTGTACTACTTTTTCAGCTCAAGAATATGATGGGCCCTCCCTGGTGGTGCAACAGGTTAAAGCACAGCACCATGAAACAATCCGCAGCCACTGCAACACAAGTTTGATCCCCAGCCGGGGAAGTGACCCACATGGCACGGCAGACCTCTCCTGTCTCACCCACTGCTCCCCTCAGCAGTGTATTTCAGTCCATCTGCCTGTTCTGTTTCCCACTCTGTCTCTAGTGTATTCTCTCACCCCCCGCACCTCTAACCTGTACCCCAGTTCTATGTTGTAATTATAATAGGGGAAATCACTAACTTACTAAATGAGTACTATACACTGGACCCTGCAGTAATAGCTTTATGCTCATTATCTGACTTATATGAAAGGCATCAGGACACTAAAAGACTCAAAAATGGGACATATGTAAGTCAGTGAGCAGGGCTGAGCCCAGAAGCACAGTGCTCAGCCAGGCCCTTGAGAACCTAGGTCATCTGTCATGCTTGACGCAAGGCTGGGTCCACCCTAGGTGCTTGATAATTAAATAACTAGCTTAGTAATAGAAACTATGATGGAAAAATAATTTACTTCAAATGACTTTGCAAGGAAGCATTTCTTTTTAAGACACTAACATATTCATAAGCAGAACTGACCCATGACCCTAAAACATTCTAAGCACTTTGCCCACCATAATGACCCACTAGCTCTGGGATTGAGCAGCACATTTACTCCCTCCCCTCAGCCCCTTCCCCTGAAAACAGAAAATAGCAATCCCTCAGGGTTGGTCTTGAGACACAACAAGTGGACCTCTAAGTTGTAGCTCCTCCATGGAGGTCAACCTCCTCTCCACCCCCGCCCCAACCCACTTACCTGAATGAATGCAGAGGCTCTCTTTGAAGGGTCCCACAAAAATTCAACGGTGTTCAGTTGGGTTGGGCTGGCCCTGGGGTCCAAGATACCAACAGACAGTGGAATATCTGTATACACACATACACACAAAAGTGCAATTGTCAGCCACTCCCAGATATTTACGGAAGCACTCTCATTACAGGCCCAAATTCCTTAAGCACAATCTGAAATGCCAAAAGTCCTGAAACTTAGGTTTGCATAACTCAATTGGCAGAAAGCCCAACTTGAATTACCATGAAGCTATTTAGAGTCTTTATCCCATTTTGTGTGAACAGTCATTTTATTTTCCTGCAAAAATATTACTGCGCTTGATTGCCTTTTAGAGCTGTTACCCAGTCTATGGGTCAGTGCACCCAGTTGTCATTTTAAACTTCTTAATTCCAAATCCATTTGGTCCCAAGGGTTGTGGTTAAAGGAATATGGACCAGGACCTGGGCCCCCCAAATTCCTCTTCCATTGCCCATCTCAGTGAATTCCACGAAAGGACAGGATGGGTGGCATGTTCACATCGGCCAGCTCCCCTGGGGTTTTACACAAGGCAGGCATGCATGGAGATGCCCTGGACAGGCATGGGCCCAGGTGGCACCCAGAAGAACCCCAATGTGTCTAAAGTACACTGGGCCCCTTCTGGCCAGGGACTCACCAATGTCCAGGATCCGGTCCCCAGGCCGGCTCCATCGCCAGCCCTCCAGCTGCTGATGCTCAGTGTATTGCAGCCGACGGTCATGGAAAACCACGCGGATGATGCTCTGGGAAGGAGAGACCAGCGGGGAGAAAACTGAATGTAGGGGCTCAGGTGGCCCAAGAGGAGTCTGTCCTCCACTTCAGGGCAAGCCTCCCCACCCTCAAGGTCCCTTCTCCTATAGCTCTCCTTCCCAGTTCTAGGGTTCCAGGGGTTCCTCCCACCTTGGCACCCCACCAACGTAACAGCACAGAGTGACACCTGCCATTCTCTCCACCCATTTAAGTGGCTAACTCGCAGGTCCTTGTGTGCATGTAAACAAACTGAAGCTCAGCAAAGCTCAGTGAGTAGCAAAGCTAAGCCTAAGTCCACGTGCGTCCAATGCAGCGCCCATCCACCACTCTGGCTGTCAACACTGCAGCGTTGGCCCAGTCCCTTGGACGACAGGGATGCAGCTTTTCCTCTGAAGCGTTCCTGAACCAGCCAGCTTTTATTGACCACTGACAGCAAGGCCAGGCTCAGACCCTAACCATCTAACCAGCACCCCCAGGCTAGGAATGCAATCCCTCAGCCTTACCTTGACATATTTTGTGTTTAGATCTTGAAAGTCTCCCAACTTGCGATTCTCCAGCAGTCGGATTTCATAAGACTGACCTGGAGAGGAGTTAAGAGTGCATTGTCCATTTATGGGTATTTTCAAATTTGGGGCCCAACTAGAGATGTCCCATCATCCTCTGAGCCTACCCCGCCCTAAGGAAGAAAGCAGACAGCCCATGGCCAGCTCAGATTGCTCTCTGTCTTGAAACCCCAGTAGTCCATTTGGCCTTCTTGGGCTAGGCACCCCAGGGAACACAACACATGACATCTCAAGAGATAGCGCCTCTGTGACTTTCAAGGAAATAGAATTTAATGAAGCATAGATAGCATTAAATTTATGGAAAATTATTTCATATTTCTTAATAAAAAAATACCCTTAATTCACTTAAGTGGAAAACACATCTATTTAAGCCAACATTACAGTAAATAACTGCCTATACCCTTCCTGAGAATAGGTCTAAAGGAACAAATGCAAGCCTGTTAAACATTGTCTCTAATTGCAGAATGAAAAGCATTTTCCCAAGTTAAAAGAATTTCATGTATTTGAAGGGGGTGTGGGGATTCTATTTGGTGACATGTAACCAGTACAAACAGGTTAAAGACTATAAATGGAAAGAGAGAGAAAATCCATCCCTAATAACAACAATAAAAAAAAAACTGTAAAGTATCTATAAATAACCTGAGGAAAGTGTACACATTTTACTGGGACATAAAATACAGCATTTTCCTAGAGGGGGAAACCATATATCAAATCAAATCAAACCACAAATCAAATCTAGTTAATTTTTTCCAAATTAAGTAAGTTTAACACAATTTTGAAACACCACAGCACATATCACAACTCAATTTAGGACATTTCACAAATAAGATGGAATAAATTGCTTCATGATGGGTGCTGGTAAGTCTGATTAGTTGTTTAGAAAAATTTTAGTAATAGATGCATGAAAGCTATAAAACTACTAGAGAGGGCTGCCTAGTCCCTACCCCCCAGGGACAGCATCTGGGGTAACTGCACATTATCAAAGGCAGGAGATGGCAAGTACAGTGAGCGAACCCCACCCCATCCTCGAGATTCCTGGACTCTGCAGGGTCTCTCTGCATTGTTCATGTGCAAGCATCACCACACATAGACATGAGTTATTTGTTACTAAAATACAGGCCCTCACACCTCACAGCATAGACCAAACAAATTACTACTGGATTTCAATCAACTTCCTGCAGTTTTATTTTAACATGAATGATTACTTGGGAGACACTACATAGGGAATTTCTTTTGTGCTGTTTTTTATAATTAAATTTATTTTCTTACACTGTTGTTCACGTTGGGCAGTTTTGGACCCCTACCGTATGCTTCAGACCAATGGTCAACTTGCAAGTTTTATCTTTTCTTACTTCTTTGTTTGGTTTCTCTATATTCCACCTATAAGTGAGACTATCTGATATTTTTCTTTTTCCTTCTGACTAATTTCACTTAATATAATTCAGTTCCAGTTTCATCCACGTTGCCACAACTGGCACGTGTATCTTTTTTATAGCTGAGTAGTATTCCATTGTGTGTATCTACCACATCTCGACCCATTTATCTGTTTTGGGGGCATTTGGGTTATATCCTTGCCTTGGCTATTGTAAGTAGTGCTGCAATAAACACAGGGGTGCAGGTATCATCCTTCAAATAAATGTTTTTGTGTCTTTTAGGTAGATTCCTAGGAATGGAGTTGTTGGATCATATGGTAGATCCATTTTTAGTGTTTTAAGGAAACTCCTCACAGCTTAGGGAAAGATTTTCTCAATCCAAAATCCATAAAGGAAAAGGGAAATCTAACTATATTAAACACACACACACACACACACACACACACACACACTTTAAATGCAAACAATAAACTAAGGACAGCACAAAGTCAGTGGCTAGTAGTCTATGTGACCAAAAAAGCCATGCTAAAAAAGATACTAAACCCTAAACCCCCCTCTACAGAAAATTGTATCCTCCCAAAGATATATCCATACCCTAATCTCCAGAACCTTATATTTGGAAAAAGTCCACATAGGCAATGATGTCAAAGACTTATGAAATAAAAAAATCATCCTGGATTATTCAAACTCCTCCTGAGTTTACATTAATAAAAGACTGATAAGGGGTCCTCTCTGGTGGCACAATGGGTTAAAGTGCAGCACTATGAAGCTATCTGAAGCCACTGCAGCATGAGTTCGATCCCTGGCCAAGGAGCTGACCCACATGGCATAGCAGACCTCTCCTCTCTCACCTGCTGCTCCCCTCAGCAATGTATTTCAGTAAATCTACCTATTCTGCTCCATAATCCATCTCTGGTGAATCCTCTTACCACTGCACTTCTAGCCTATACCCCAGTTCTTTTAAGCATAAATAAATCTTTTTTAAAAAATAAAACAGAGAAGGCAGAGAAGGGGCAGCAGTGGGAACTGGGGAGCAAAGCTGAAAAGGATGCCCACATAGTGCACAAAATGCCTGGAGCCACCAAAGTCTGGAATAGACTAAGAAGACCCAAAGGGAGTGTGGCCTTGGAGGATTTCCAATTTCTAGCTTCCAGAACTGCTAGAGAATAAACTTGTATTGTCTTAAGTTAACATGTTTGCAATCATTTGTTAAAACAGTAGGAAACTAATACACTGATCTCCTAGTGAATAATAGAATGGGTAAAGAATACAAAATTATTCACTCCAAATACTTGCTGGGCAACAATTATGTGCCAGAGGACACAAAACCCAGGGACACAGAGATGGCAGAATGTACACCACATCATGTCTCACAGCATCCAGTACCTCAAGTCCTGCTAGATCTTCAATACCGGCCCTGCCGGTGAACTTCTAGCTGTTTATTTTACAGGACCAGCGAACACTGCATGAAGCCCAATGTTGCTCACAACAATGCACTGGGCACCTTTCCAGTGGGAAGCAAAAGTATGGAGTCCAAGCTCTTGTCCTGCCCACTTGCCAGTTCAGAAGACACAACTCATGGAAGGGTCTTCCAGACCTAACAGACACATCTAACGTACTCGACAAAGGTCAGATTTTTAACATACATTTCCAGACGTGTGAGCCAACACTCCCTTGACAGCAACATAAAATGGAGCCTCACACACCCTAACTGGTTTTTCTGCTTTCCCTGAGGAAGAATGTAGCTGTTTCCAGTATGAGACCCAGAACCAAGTGGTCATTACTATGGATTTATGGGCATCTCAGGACCCAGTTAACACTGACCCCAGGTTGTGCAGGCAAACTCAGCTCCCTCCTAAGCCTTCCTCAGCATCAACATGTGGGGGGCCAGACTAACCTCCCCAAATGCATAGCACCATCCAGAAGACCATCATTCACGGTCACACATTAGCTGATAGTGAAGTCAGGAGACCTGGGCTGAGGTGGGTGACATGGGCATTTTCTGCTTGGCTAGCATCATTTGTGACCCTGCTGGGAGCCATGGGTGGGCTCTGGGGAGGCTCAGCTTGCATCTGTTTTGCTCACTGTTGTACTGCTTAACACTCAGCAGGCATTATTCAGCAAACACTTAACTCTGATCTCATTTTCTTTGCAGCACTATAGGGGACTGCAAAAGTAAGGCCTATACAGGTATGGCAGTCTTCTGGATTACAGCAAACAGCACAGGAAAAACACAAATAGAAGGCAGAATTTGAAAAATCCCTCTAAAAGAGCATATAGATCCAAAAGCAGGCAATATTCCTTCAGAGTGGGGAGGGGACGTGGAGTGAGAACAGGCTTGAACAATGAGGTAACATTCAAGATGGGAATTGAAGGATAGGCTGGACACCCATCATTGTGAAGAAGATAGAATAAGGCATCCCAAGCAAAAGCACAGCAAAGTGAGGGCAGTGTCTCTAGGGAACAATCACAATCAGCTGCAGTCCACTGGGCACTCACCCAATGGCAAGACTGCCTCAGCTTCCACACACCTGAACCTCAGAACAAAGACAACAGGGGCAGTTTAGGAAGTAGGAAACACAGGCTCAGAGAGGTTACCTGATGTGGCAAGCTTACACAGTAAATGGCACCGTCAAGAGCAGATTCTAAATTTCCAGAACCTTCCACATTCTTTGCCATATCCTATTTGGCATATGTTGTTGGCTGGGCTGAGGTATTCTCAGCTTCTTCTGGTCAGCATAGTACTATCGGATACAACTTTGCCCACTGATTATTTGCTCACAGCATCTTATGGCATGTAAAGTACTCCCACAATCCTCAAATCAAGATAAGATTTTTTTTTCTCATTCCTTCTCCCCTATAGGACTGGCAATAAAAGATAACTCTTAGGAAAGTAACTCAACTTATTGAGTGACCCTCGATAAAGCATATGGACACCAGTTCCTTAGAAATAATTCTTAGCAATGATCCAGGAGGAAAAACAAAGGGCTGCAAAATATGATAGGAAAGAGTGTCTTAATTTTACACTTGTGAAATGTAGAAAAAGAAAAACAATGTTGGCCTTAGAATCAAGCAGAATAGAGTAATAAATAACTATCATTCAGTTGTCATCCCGTTATGAGGAAGGACACATAAGGACATCCCTTATGTGTATGATGTCAACTATATCTCTCAATAACCCTATCAGGAAAATCCATCATTGTCCCCATTTTATCGATGAGGTGATTAAGATTCAGAGAGATTATGTATCAAATCCAGGTCTGCTGGGCTCCAAAGATTGATCACTTAGCCAAACCACTCCATACAATGCATACTGCTTCCAAGTTCCTCTGGTTCTAATATTCAAGTAACCCATCAATTACATTTCTCCTGAATTCCATGACATTTTATTTCATGATACTCTTCTACAAACCTAAACCAACCCTTCCCTCCCTTTAAGACCAAATAATCTTTATGACCCATGACCTCAGTTCTCAGAATCAAGATGGATGGACCTTAGAATTTGGTGGACATGGAACCACTCTGTGGGGAACAGTCTGATATTTGTTTCCTTATGCTAAAGTTGAACCTGAAACATATATTCCTATCCCACTTACACAGCTCTGAACACATTAAAAATACAATGACTAAATCCATGACATTTTTGTCATGGGGACAAACAGACCTACAGAAAAGATGAGCCCAGATTTAGACTTTTAGAGACTTAGAAATTTGGCTATGAAGCTATCCACAGCCACTGCAGCACAAGTTCAATTCCTGGCCAGGGAGGTGACCCACATGGCGTGGCAGACCTCTCCTGACCCACCGCTGCTCCTCTTAGCATTGTATTGCACTGTTCTGCTCCCACTCTCTCTCTGGTGAATCTGCATACCATCCCTGCACCTCTGGCTTGTACCCCAGTTCTGTATGCATAAATAAAGAAATCTTTAAAAAAAAAACTAATAAAAGATGCTTCTGGAAATGCCAGGAATGCTTTTAGCAATTATTATATCCCTACAACTAGAGAGTGACTTGGCAAACTAAGGCTTATGGTCACCCTTATGGAAACAGAAAATGGCCCACAAATACATGACAAGATGTTCACTCCTAACGAAGCAGGGTAATGCTAATAGTAAAATGATGTCCCTAAGACAGGCAAAAATTAGTTTGGCAATGTGAAGTATTGGTGCGAGTGTGGATAATGGACATTCTCAGTTTTGCCAACACAAGTATCATGGTGATATATAACCATGCTGGAGAAGAATCTGGCAAAAAAAAAAAAAAAAAAAAGCTAAGATAAGGATGCACAAGCCTTCAGTCAAGCAGATCCAATTCCAGAGGTCCAGCCAGAAGAAGCACTTGAGGTATACTGGAGACTCAGACCACAATTGTTCCCCCTGGCATTATTCATTCCAGGCTTAATGATCAACACACCTACAGATCCAGCAGCAGGAAAAAAAGATACATTAAATTATGTTATTTGATTTACAATGATGAAGTATACTGCACTTAAAATGGGCATGCTAGAGAAAAATACCAACACAGAGAAATCTCAGGAACCAATATAAACAAAAATAGGCACGTGGTGATGAATTTAAGAATAACATACATGAGGATTACCAACACTAACCTCACAACTGTGGTTTTCTTCTGGGGAGGGAGGAGAAAGCTTTGAGTTTAAATAGAGGTAAAATCAGAAGCAGAGTTGGCAATGCTGAGAAAGGTAGTATTTAATCTACCTGAAATTAAAATAGTGCTCTCACACAGCACTATGGAGATGGCACATGGGTGAATTGGTGGTGGGAAGTCCACAAGGATTACAACCGAGATGAAAAAATGCACAAAATGAAGAATGATAAATATATATATATATATTAAAAGAAAAAAATAAAATAGTTCTCTCTCTCTCTCACACACACACACACACACAATATTTGAGTGGGGGGAGAAGACTGGCAGCCACTGCCATTCTGCATTGCATTATGGTGTTTTTCTGACTTCCATGCTCCACCTCAGAGGGAGGATGGTCCCTTGGGCTGCCCTGTTCAGCAGTTAGTGGGTCCCCCACCCCAGTCCCCACTATTGCCCCATTTGTGACCCACACTAAGTTGGACACCACAGAAGCTAGCCGGGGTAGGACAGCATTCACCATGCTCCTTCCTAGTCCGCCACCAATTTTGCCACTGAAATTAAAAACCACCTGCAATGCGATGAGCCTATTTTACTTACTAACTCACTTTTTAAACTAACTCACATTTTAAATGATTTATCATGCCTGCATACAGAAAGCCATAGTCACATGCCATTCATAAATGAATTATTCACTGAAAAATTATGTAGATATGCAACTACCGATGTTCTTCTACATGCCCCTAAAACTACCTTGGGAACCTGATTAGCATCCACCTTTGAAATCTGGGGTTATACCTGGGCTCATCACTTAGCAATGGGTAAATGGCTCGTATTATTTGAGCTTCAATTTCTGCATCTGCAAACTGTGGATAACATTGGTACTTAGAGAGTTGCTGAAGGCCTGAAGGCACACCCAGCAGAGAGACGCCAAAAGACAGAACTTCAAAGCACCCCCTATGTGTGAGCACGCACAGTAGATAATGCAATATCCAGGTCCCTAGAGTGGTAGGAAAAAGCAATCTTTCCTGCAGCCCTGACAGCCTCCAAGACATGTCCTTCCAATGTCCTGGCCCCACCCTCTCTCTATTTTGGAGATGTTAAAGGCCTTTGAAAGGTGAGCAGGAGCTGGAGGGTCAGCATGTGGTACTGTAAACAAAAAACAAAACAACAACAATAAAAAAAATCCCCAGCAGGAGGCTGCCAGCCCAGTCCAGAGGAGCACAGGGGTCCAGACAGGTGAGAGCTGGAGGAACAGCCAGGTTCACCACTGAGCCAGTAGTCAGCTGAGTCCTCGAGACCCCCTCCCACTTTGAGGGCCTGTAGTAATCAGTAGAAAAAAAGTGGATGAGAGGAGTTCTCAGCTAGTCTGAAGTTTGCACACCACCCAGAAGAAGGGTTTCGACCTTGCCCAAAGAGATCAGACGTCACCTAAAAGGGTGTGGAAGCTCTTCCATCAATCCCAGCCTTACAACTCCATCTCATTGCCCTTCCCCAACTCCACCTCACACAGGGAAGGGCAGAAATGGGGAAAGAAGAGCAACAAAGAGAAGTCTTTTCCAAAGACGATGAAATAAACTACATATCCTGGCATTTGGCACTGTTCCAAACGTGTGAGTCCTCTCTCCACCCTCTGCAACCCACAAGTCACAGTATCCACATCTTTTAGCACAAGTATCGGCAGATTTTTTTTTTTCCATAAAAGGCCAAATAGCAACAAAGCTTGATCCTGTGGGCCATAAGATATGTCACAACTACTAAAGACTCTACCATTGTAATAAGGAAGCAGTCACAATGTCTATGTGGATGAAATGGACATGACTATGTTCCAATAAAACCTTAATTACAGAAACTGAGATATGAATTTTCCTGTAATTTTCTCCCTTACTCCTAACTTCTTCCTTCCTCCCAACTTGTCAGTATTTCACCTTGCACCTCAGTTTTTGTACATGGGGATTTTATTTGAGTTCCCGGCTAGCTCTGAGAAGAACAATGAACAGTTTATCTGAACCACATTTCTGTATACCCCAGGTCCTTGTATAGAACTGGCATGTGGTAGGTTTTTTGTTTTTTGGGTTGTTTTTTTTTTTTTGGTAGGCTTTAATTAATGGTAGCAAAATTTGATGAGAGTTTTCCCAAAGCAAACAAGCAGAGCTAAAACTAGTCAGGCAAACCAAGAGTACGAAAAACAGCTTAGCCTCACTAGTCAGCAAAGAAATGTCCAATGAAAATAATACAAAGACAGTTTCATCCAGCAGATTGGGGGAAAATTAACAGACTGTTAATATCCTACAAAGACAACATGGGGAGAAACTGGCCCTCACATATGCTGGAGGTGGGTTGTATTGTATTTACAGACGAGGGCATTTTGAAAATACCCATCAGTACTGAATATGTTCAGTCTGTGATCCCAAATATCCCATTCCCAGGGTCTAGTTGATAGACTTGCCAACAAACATGATTTAAATCACCTGTAAGAGGCAATACAGGAGTAGTGTTACAAGTACAACTGCAAATGAACAAAATGGCCAAGGGTTGCATTCCAACCAACTGTAGACAACTACACAGCCATTACAGAGAATGAGACATATTTTAAACCAAGTGGTTGAAATCAGCATCACAAGCCTCCTGCTGTAGGGCGCAGAGGACACAACATCACCTACCTGGTATTCCTGCCCACAGAGCACAACCTGAATATAATCATAAGGACACACCAGGCAAATCCAAGTTGAGAAACAGTCTACAATCACCAAGTCAAAGGTATGCTTCAAAAATAACAACTTTGTGAAAAATAAGAGAAAACTGGGGCTCTGCTCATAAAAGCAGAGACAGCCGGCCCTCCCTGGTGGCGCAGCGGGTTAAAGCACAGCACTAAGAAGTTTAAGCCACTTCTGCATGAGTTCGATTCCCGCCTGCCCCAGAGGTGACCACATGGAGCGGCAGACATCTCCTGACCAGCCCACTGCTCCCCTCGACAGTGTACTTCATCGATCTGCCTATTCTACTCCCCCCTCTGTCCCTGGTGAATCCTCTCACCCTCCGCATCTCTGGCCAGTACCCCAGTTCTGTATGATAAATCTTTCAAAAAAAAAAAAAGAAGCAGAGACAGCCAAATGCAATGCAGCTTTCTGGCCTGGATCATGAGTCAAGGCAAAAAGTGCTGAAGAGGACAATATTGCAACAACTAGCTGTATTTTAATTGGGGTGTATAGTAGGTAACAGCACTGCATTGCTATTAAATATACCGAATTGATCATGGGTGTGTGATTATGTAAAAAAGTCCTTCTTAGGAAGTACATACTAAATCACTTAGGAATAAAGGAACAGGAAGTCTACAACTAATAAATGACTCATGGAGGAATATACATGGAATATATAGCAATAAAACAAAAATGCTGAAACATTTAAAACTGGTGAACACACATTCATTACACTAATCCATCAGTTTTTCCAGTTTAAATTTTAAAATTAGTTTGAATTAAAAGTCTTAAAATAGGACATTCCTGGTGGCACAGGGTTAACTCGAGTGCTATCAAGCTAACCCTGGCCAGGGAGCTGGCCCTCATGGCACAGTAGACCTCTCTCCTGTCCAGCACGCTGCTCCCCGCAGCAGTATATTTCAGTGGATCCTCCTGTTCTGCTCCCTGCTCTCATTCCCTCATGCCTCTGGTCTTCAATGCATAAATAGATAAATCTTTTTCTAAAAAAATTAAGTTTTAAAATTTAAGATTATAAAAAATAATTCAGTAGACTGAAACCTACCAAAGACAGGAAAAAAACAGTGTGTGTATATGTATGTATGCATGCATGCACACACATATATGGAGCAAGTAAAATACACACACTAGACATAAATGTCATCATGGGGAAACCTCAGAACCTATCTAGACTACAACTGCCCACTTGAAGGTGATGACGCTAAGGTGTCTGAAATAAGTCCAGAGCCTGCCACTTCCTGGGACGTTCACGGCCCTCTCTATATACCACTCTTGACATCTGCAAAATGATCTCTGCAGAAGAGTTATGAAGATTAAGTTAGATAATATAGCTCCAGTCTAGCCTATAAAGAGGCTAAGACTCAAGTGCCAGTCACAATTACTACTTCCAAACACTCAAACCCCATCCCTGTACTAACCACGGTCCCCAGCGCTGTCCCCAGCTCTCCTCCAGCCCTCAGAGTAGCTCCACGCACTGAGTGACCTTGTGCCCAAGGCCACCCAAGGTCACAGAGCCGGGAGGCTGCCAGGCTGGGACAGGGCCCCTCCACACATCACACTCTGGTGGGCTCCCTGGTTCTTGATCACTGTTTTAGGGTGGGAGTACATGAGGACAACCCCTCTGCATCAAGGGCGTTTCCCAGAGCAGGCCCACTCCTCCCTACCTCCCCGCCTCCCCTGGGCTGTGCCCACAAGGTGCTTCCACAGAGCAGCTCTGCCCAGTGAGCGGAACCCAGTGAAGGGCCTCCCGCCCGGATCACCGTGTTCCCAAGAACAGGAGGCAATTGCCCGGGCCGGCCAAGATTTACAGGCTGTTTACTTTCCAACAGTTACTGGTTTGGGTAATTAATGCCACATAAAACATAATGGAGGCCATCATTACCTCAGAGAAAGGAGGGCTGGATGCCAGCAGCCCTGTGATCATGGCAGATGGAGAAAGCATTATACCACACACATTGTGTCGGGCACCTGCCGTGGGTTCTGTCACCTGCATAGGTACAGTATCAAGAAGTGTGTCGACACACTTTTGTGTCGACACAGAACACTACACACCAGGCATGCTTCTCAGAAAAGGTTTTGTCATCAACAGACCCAGATCCTGAGCCAGATGGCCTGTTGCTTCTGTGACCTTGGACGGGGAACTTAACCTCCACAGGACTGGAGAATATCAGAGTCTACACAGACACACAGAGGAGTCCCAACCAATACTTGAAAGGCAGTAAGTGCATTACATGGACAAAAGTAAAAGGTAGATCATCCCGGCAACTCTTTAGAGAAGAGGTTGCTTCTGGCACTGGGGCAGGGAAAGCTAGAGACAGCATGCTCTGTACAGATGCTTGTATGTCCCCTGCCATGCCAAAATGGAGGAAAACATGCTCAGAAAACAGGACAGAGCCCTGTCTGAGTGACACAGGCCAGTCAGAAGGAACTTCCAGGGACCACACTGGGACAATCTAAGCAACAAAACAGAAACAACCAGTGGATATTGCAACAAATAGGCATCTAGGTATTACAATGCCCACTAGATAGAAAGATAGCAACAGAATCTCCAAGTATCATGGCCACCCTAGTATATTTATTAATGACAAAGGGGGAAACAGTAACTTGATAGAGAAGAGACCCAGTAGGCACTAACGAAGCAGCAGGTTGAGCAAGACCAGCAGTAAGACCCAGAACTCGCAAGTCCCCAGAAGGCTGCTGTGCACAATGTCACTTGGAGGGCATTCTTGCCAAAAATGCATGACTTCAATCTTAGCATTGAAAAATGTCAGACAATGTCATTGTGGAATGAGGGGCATTCTACAAAACAATGGACCAGAAAGTACTAAGTCCGATGGTCATGGAAAAGACTAAGGGGCTGTCTGTCACAGATTAGTGGAGCCAAGAAGACATGACCATGCAATGCCACATAGGCTCCTGGACTGCAGCTGCAAACAGAAAAGGACAGGTGTGAAGGAACTGGAAAACTTCAGAGACTATGGAAGGGAGAACAGAACCACAGTAATGTAATCACCTGGGTTCAGTAACCACCATCATGTACGTCAGCATGATGGGAGGCTGGGTAAAGGGTGGACAGGGACTCTCAAGACTATTTTTTGATGCATCTTCAAATGAAAATTATTCTCTTCTTCCCCCCAAAAGTGCCTTACATTCCTAAGCCCCACCCAGAACCCCAAGCAGTAAACCTGGGTGGGACCCAGAAATCGAAATGCTCATCGACACCACTGGTTGATTCCAGGTCAGAGGTCCCTAGATCCCTAGCTACTTGCTAAGCATTTTTTCCCCCACTTCCTTTCCCTCAGTCCTCTTCTTTTCTTATTTTATATGTGGTTATTGTTAATTCATAAGAAATTCTCTCATTTTGGCAAGTTGAAATTACATCACTGCACTACTGAACTGAATCTTTAATCTATTAAGAGGAGCAATATGCAGATTCACAATAGAGCAAACAGCATATGGCTCCAGCTAATAAAGAGTTTTTATATAACAGGAAGTAAAAGAGCACTAGGAAAGGGGCAGTGGGTATAAACTGGCATCTTTTAAAAGAATGCAAAGGGGGCCCTCCCTGGTGGCGCAGCGGGTTAAAGCACAGCACTGAGAAGCTAAAGCCACTTCAACATGAGTTTGACCCCCGCCCGCGGAGGTGACCACATGGCACGGCAGACCTCTCCTGACCCTCCCGCTACTCCCCTCAGCAGTGAGGATTCACCAGAGACAGAGCTGGGAGCAGAACAGGAAGCTCGACGAAGTACACTGCTGAGGGGAGCAGCGGACAGGTCAGGAGAGGTCTGCCGCACCATGTGGATCTCCTCCAGGGCAGGCGGGGATCGAACTCATGCGGAAGAGGCTTAAGCTTCTCAGTGCTGTGCTTTAACCCGCTGCGCCACCAGGGAGGGCCCGGTAGGTGACATTTTTAATAAACAAAAGAACTTACTTAAGATGCTTTGTCTTGGGGCATCCCAACTATTTTTTTTATACCTATCCAACAAATCTTAAAACGTTTACACAGAGGTTTTACCTGGATGTACACTGTCCAGGTGGTCTCAACAACCTATTTCATCCCAGAGCTATGTCCTTGAGCAAGCTATGTCCAAGAGCAAGAACAGCAAGCACTGCACATGTTCCAGAAACTGGGGCAGGAAGAGGAGCCTTGGATTGCCCTAGCCCAGCTTACCAGTCAACAGGCAATCAATCACCTTCTCTCCATTTCCCTAACAACTATCCCCAACAGATATGGCAAATCCCTGCAGCCTCAATACTTCAGAAATCTACTCTTGTCCACGTCTATGAACTTCTACCTCTATGAATGGTTCTCTCCTTCCCTTCAAGACTCACAGAGTCCAATAAATACCCAGATAGAAGTATGGCCACTAGCTAGGGTGACATAAAAAGATCAAGAAACCAAATCTCCCAATTCTGGCTGACTACAGAGCACCTAGCTGGGCACAGGAGAGCCGCACCCTGCAAAGAACAGTCTTAAGTGAGATAGGCCCACATTTCTCTGCAAAACCCAGTTCTTTCTTTCTGGGAAAGGCAGAAAAGCTCTGTACTTTCAATGCCCTGGTCAACACATAAATCCAAGAGTACCTAAGCATCGCCGGGGTGTTTAGTGAAAACAGATTCCCACTCCTCTCAGTTCTAACACAGCCCCCAGATTTCTGATGCTAGCAGTCCATGTGCCAAATGCCACCCTGAGCCCTCTAGAACAAGACAGGCATGTGCTCCAAGAGCACATCTGTGAGGAGCTGACACACAGATGATAAGCTGCTTCCACCCTCTGACACTCAGTTTCCCCACCAATGCAAGGTGACTGGATTAGAGGCCCCCTCCAGGGAGCCAAAGATGCTTCTGTGTGAGACAAAGAGGCAAAGCAGAGGGTTGACAGGGAGGCAAACGTTCCATTCCTATACTCCAAACAAGAGAGCCCACCCTAAGCAACGGGGTCCTTGCTGGACAGTTGGCAATGACAAGCATCCTACGGGGATCCAGCAAAAGCAACAGCATCCTGAGGGAAGGGGAGAACATCAGTTGTTAACTAGCACAGAGAACAGCTGTCCTCCCTACAGAGCCTAAAAACAGTCCATCTTTAATCTGGCTTTCTTTTCTTCTCTTGTGCAAGGGGCTGGAACGAGCATGTAACTGCTTGTGTAGAGTGGTTCCTTCAAAACAGAACACAAAACACCTTCCTCATTCAGAGCGGACAATACGAGCACCGTCTTTTAAATAGTAATTCTAACCACAGTTCAGTGGCCCCTGAAAACTTCATCAGTAACACATCTACAAAAAAGCAAAGTGTGTATTCCTACCCCCAACCTCCCTTCAGCTTCCACTCCGGTCCAAAAATTCAAATGTAACAACAGAAATGAAGTAACATTTACTGAGACCTGCAGATATACCAGGCACTTACTTAAATATATTACATTTCCACTGCATGCCATTACAGATTATATAACTATTTGTACTGACACAGGAAGCAGAGCGAAGTCTACTACACCAACCTCCAGCCCCACAGGTCACCCTGGTTGTCAGGAACTTGTTTGGCAGGGACACTCACAGGGGTAGGCAGGCAGCAGAAGCCCAGTCTCCTGGCTGGGGGCAAAGCTCTCCTGTGGCTCACCAGGCCACAGGTGTTCTCATGAGGCAGTCCAAATGACAGGTGCCGGCTCACATCTGAGTTTCCCCTGGCAATTTTGGTGTATACTGTCTCTGTTGCTTTAATAGTAAAAAGCCATGGAACTTTGAAGGCAAACTGGCTGACCAAAGACTCTGTGGCCTTGCTAAAGAGTCAGTAAGAACATTAGACTCATCAAAGGAGCCTCTAAGCCCTGGAGTCTCTGCAGTGGGGCCAGTCCTCTGCTGTCACATACTCTGTGTCTGGTGGCACTCAGGAGAGCGAACAGGCACACCTGGTCTCTGGGGAAAATGACAGCCCTCCATTACTGAGAAAAAAAGACCAGTGTCCTCAAATGTCATCTCATGGTGTTAGACCACTCCTCTGGAAGAACAGACATAGTCAGTCAGAGGCATCCAAATTCTCCCAGCCCCATATGCAGAGGTGAAAACCATCTTCAAAACAGCTAAGAAGAATGTAGAACAGCCTCGAATGGAAAGAGACAATGGCCTTCATGATAATAGTCAACTACAGGAAAACCTACTGATGCTTGTCCAGGAAGATGTACAGGGAAGGACATGATGGGAGGAGCTGAAGAAACAGAAAACAGTGTTTAAAATGTGGGTACACATTCTGGTATTTTGGTGGTGAGGGCAGTTTTGTAACGTATGTCCCAAGAGCTATGAATATATAAACAATGTTGGAAACCACTGTTACCTATATAAATATAGTACAATGATGAAAAAAAAATGTAGATGCACAAAAGGAACAGCAAGGCACTGATGAAGGGACCCAGGTACAATCTCTGACTGCAACAGTGTAGGGTTGCCAAACTCAACTGCTCTTTTCAGAGAAGAGGACAAGAGTGACAGCAACTTGACATGGAGTGAGTCAGAAAATGGACCCAGCTAGAAGACGTCAGGAAGAAACTCCACAATGGCATTAGCATAATGTTTTCTTAAAATGTCTTGAGAGGGCCCTCCCTGAGAGCACAACGGGTTAGGATGCAGCACTGCAAGCTAACTGCAGCAGATGCAGTGTGAGTTCGAACTCTGCCCCCAGAGAGGCGCAGCAGACCTCTCGAGACTGGCCCACTGCTCCCCTCAGCAGTGTACTTTGTCAATCTGCCTGTTCTGCTCCCCACTTTGTCTCTGGTAAAGCCTCTCGTGACCCCTGCACCTCTGGCCTTTACCCCCAGTTCTGTATGCACAAATAAATAAATCTTTAAAAAAAGAAAAGTCTTGAGAGAGAAGCGTATTTAAGTCATGGGGAAGAAAATCCAGTGCACACATCTTTGCAGGTTAAATCAACTCAAACCAGAGCAGGTGTCTCTAAAGAATGAAAAAGCATAGGTAGAGGGTGATACTCAAGCGCTACAGCTCAAATGACACTGCCTAAATACAGCAAGAACATGAAAGCAACTTTGCAGCAAACCCAATAGGGGAGGAAATTTACTGTTTAGAACCAGATTCTCAAGTGCATGAAAAACATCAGAACCTTGATTCCAACAGGCGGTTTTGGCTGGAAGACCTGGAAAAAATCACAGCAGGTAAACCAGCTCTTATGAGACAACAGCTCAGGTGGGTTTGCTGGAGGTTGTTTGGACTGAGAGAAAGAGCAGTAAGCTAAGAGGGGCAATTTTCACAAGAAAACAAATGGCTGATGAAGGTTTGAAGTTCAGCATTTTTGGCAAGTGATTCTTTTGTGCCTGCTATTCCACCTGCAACCCAAGCTATACATACCCTTAAGACCATCATGTATGAAGGTAACAACAGGGGGCTCTTGCTCAGCTTGGGCTTTAGGACCACTATCCCCACCCTTATCACTCAGAATCAGAGTCTACACAACTTGAGACAGCCCCTGTGCTGGGGAATCAATCCTGAGCCACTTAACTCTGCCTCTCCCATTCCATCCCATGGAGACCACAATAAAGGCTCTTGCCCATGACTTTTCTTGATCCTGCTACTTCCTGATGGGCTCCAGTGCTTTTCTGTGCAGCCCTACAGCATGTGGCTTGTCCCTTTTCTTGGGAATTGTAACAAACTGTTCTTTCTTTTAATAATTAAAGAGCAGGTTTATTAGCAAAAGGGATGGAAGAATAAAAGACACTTGCATAGACAAAAGCGGGCAGGAAGAGCTGCCCAGAAAGGGACAGGTTTGCAGAGAGACCTGCATGGTCCAGGCAGGTGGGCTTGAAGAAAGCAGCCTCCACTGAGGGGATCAGTAAAGAGAAGCCCTGGCATGGTACAGGCAATGGGCAGGCAGGAGGCTGCTGTCCTGCAGAAGGAGAATCAGTGAAATGAAGCACAGGCAGCATAGGCAGGCAGGACTGCTGACCAAACTATTTTTTCAGTGATAATTATCTCTTTACCTGTTGGTTTCACAATACCTGAAAAGTAATGAAACCAACATTTAAAACAGGTCAGGACATCCCCTGAATCATCAGGTCCCCAGGGGAGAAGAAAGTGAGCTGTGAGGACTCAGGAATGCAGGGTGATGGGTTAGTTTTGATCTAGACTTACATCGGCGTGGCAGGACATCTGAAGTGTCTTCTCTACACTTATCCTGACCCAGGCCTGTTTCGCTTACTATGTGTAAATGATGCTACATTTGTTCGCACTGGGGTATTAATAATTTTAATTTCTAATGTAGTATTTTCAGACTATAGATGGTGTTAACATATAATTCTTTAGACTTTATCATTCACAGTTCATTGGCACCTCTGAAGTTAAGGTGTTATTTTATTTGGTCCACTATTAAAAAATAACTGAAGTTTTGTAACTAAATGCTGTAAGATGTAATAAAGCAAGCTATACAAGTAAATTCATATTTATTTCAGTAAATGTTGATTGGTTTTAAAGACAATAAACAAAAAGCAACCCAGTCGATGACAAGACTTTCAACCAATTTATTAGTATGTTCATTAGTGTACTAATTCATAAATTAATTATGAGAAATTGACATTTGGGAAAACTATTCCTTATTTTGTTTTCTCTTTCAACCTTTATGTGGCTTATAAAATTCTTTGCTGGTCAAACATTTCTAAACGTTACATAGCCTATATCAATTATCCTCCTGGGAAAAAAGAAATAAGAAACAAAAATAACAGCAAGTAACTCATCTAATGCTTAAGACATATTAAGTGGATGGTATGTCCATTTTACAGAACACGTACATAGGTTGACAAGCACAGAACTTGCGAAACAGAGAATTAAATGTTGGGAATATTCAACTCCCACAAACGTTGGAGTATTCAACTCCAAAATTCCTGGTTCTTGATTTGCTACATAGTTCTAAGAAAGGCAATTAATCGTATCATCCAAACTGGAGTTGCCAATATTATATGCTAGATGTCACTTCTGGGTACACATAAAGGTTCTATCCTGTGCTTTTTCATGGCTGCATAGTAATCTACAATATAAGACCCTATATTCAATGAGCTAAGGTGATGGACACTTGAAAAGTAATAGAACTGAGTTTCTACCTCATTCTTTACATGCCAAATAAAATTCCAAAGTAGGGCCTCCTTGGTGTCCCAAGGGGTTGAGCTTCAGCACTATGAAGCTATCATCAGCAGCCACTACAGCACAAGTTCCATCCCAGGCCAGGGAATGACCCACAAGGTGCAGCAGACCTCTCCTGTCTCAGCACTGCTCTCCTGAGCAGTATATTTCAGTCACTCTGCCTGTTCTGCTCCCCGTTCTGTCTCTGGTGAATCCTCTCACCCTCCACATCTCTGGCCTGTACCCCAGTTCTGTATGAATAAATAAATCTTTAAAATAAATAAATAAATAAAATTAAAAAGTTCAAAGTGGCCAACCTGGGAAAAAACAATTTTAAAAAAGACTTTCCTAAATGGAGCATAAAACACAAAAAGATAAAAATTCTGGTAAATCTTATTAAAACTTTTATTATGTAAAAGAACAAGCAAACAAATGAGGGAAAATATTTCTAATACACTGTATCAAACATGAAAGAGCCCTTAGAAATAAACAGGAAAAGGATAAAAATCCCATTTGGAAAATGGGTAAATCACATGAAAGAGCAAAATGGTAGTATCTATAATAACTGTTGTGCTAACAAGTCTATTTCTACATGTTTTTCCTATAGTTATCATCTCCCACCTACTTAAATGCAAAGATCCCTATGGGTGGATGTTCACTGGGTGCTAGGTATATCTATGAAACAAGCCTAAATTTCCTTAAGAGAACAAATTCTACAACGTCCATATACTGGATCATAATGTAACATAGTAAAGGGAAGGAATGGCCTGAAGGAACTGCATAGGCTTTGTGGACTCCACCTCCACTCCAGACCAAAGCCATCAAGACATGGCAACCTACAAATCCCATCATCACTGAAGGGAGGAGTTAAGCAGCCAGGTTTGTATAAAACCAGACATGTGGGCCTTGGGGCTCTTGGTGTTTGGCTCTTGGCTTGCTCCTCCTACTCTTAAAGGCTTTCTCCAGCTCTCAGCATGATGTTGGGATTCCAGGTTGGTGGAACTGGTAGGATGCATTACTAATTTATCACCCTTTCTTTCTCCCTGAAATATTCATTTCTACATTTCCCCTAATTCTGTGAATAACCCCTTATTAACCGCTTTATATGCACCTGCAGTTGCTTACTATTATGTCACTTTAAGTGTATGGGTGAGGACCCACAATCAGGCAACCCATTTCAGACAGAGTTGCTAGTAACATGATCATTAAAGATCAGCTTTTGTTTTTGTTTTTCCACTATTCACATATTTAGGTAAAAAGATCGGATACTTCATTTGAAAAAATAAAAGTTGCCAAATATATACAATATGATCCCATTTCTCCTAGAAAAAGGCATGCATTCCTATAAGTGTGTATCTCTATAAATACACATGGGTTACCATGTGGCTATACAATTAAGATATAATGGCTAATGTATGATTTTAAAAATCTGGGAAGTGGGATTATAAGGATTTTTCTAGAGTAAAAATTTCTATTGTACACGGCTGTTTTGTTTCATAAGTATATGTTATAAAAAATGAGAGAAAATATTTTTTAAAGTCTAAATGTATTTAAGGGTGATTTGAATTATAGTTTATGTTCCCAAGTTCATGGTAATAATCTGGAAAGAAAACTTCATCTATGGAAAAAAGATTATCACAATAATCCTTTGCCACACTCCTTAAATTCAAAGTCACTGATAATAGGGGTGGGAGGGGAGTATAAGTGTATGCCTACTATTCACTTAATTCTCAAGGTAACCCACAAAATGAAACCATCCTAATACAGATAAGGAAAGAGACTCTTAGAGATTAAGTGAGTTCCCTAGAGTAGACACTGCAAAGAGAGAGCTGCCATTCCGTCTGGACTCAAGGAACAGGTAAGACAGAGGGAATGAATGCCCAAGTTCCACTCTTATCTCCCAGGCTCCTCAGGTTACTGGGGGTGGGAAGGGTGGGAGCAACTGACTTTCTCCTTGGAGGAATTTGTCATCACTCTATTCCCTCATGGTCTTTTCTGCAAGTTCTCTACACCCTCCTTCAGAGTACACCAGCAGTACCACAGGGCAGGCACAGCTCATGGGCATGCCTAGCCTAGAATCCTGCCTCACTGTAGGAAGTTCTAGGAAAAACAGCTAGAAGCATGGGTGTTTTCCCCTTCCAGAACTCCATTATTACATCACTGCTCAACCACACCCCTGGCTTGCAAGATTATGTGATACAGGAGAAGGAATCTGATTTCACTACTGAGTCTACTATGTATAAAAATGATAATAATACATCTGGGGAGAATTACTCAAAAGACAACACCAGCAAGTGTTTCGTAAATTGTAAAGTGTTAAAGTATCACCAAAAGACTGACATCACTACCTCCTATGCAGTGAAGTAGCCCTTTCTTTTACAACAGCTGGTATCATTTAAGAGTCCAGAGTGACAATTTTAAAGATGGTATTTTAACACCCTCCATGGGAAATGTCTTCTCGTTGTTATGTCTATTAACTAGTTGTAGAGTGAATGAAGAACAAAGTTCAACAGCCCTTCTTGCCTTTAATCTACACTGAAGCTATTACTTTTCAGTTCTATTTTAGGAATTCAATTCTAAGAGGTGTAAATCCCAGTTTTAAAACAACCAACCAATGCTGTATTAATCTTGGAGTTGGGGAGAAGGTCAAAAACAGCAAAAATATTCCAAATTTCAAGTTGATGACTTGCTAACTTCCAAAAAAAGACTAAAGAAAGAATGTGTCCACTTTATTATTACTGACAAATAGGAGTTCTTATATGCCAGACTGTTCTCATCAATTAACTACTTTTATCCACATAATAGCACCTACTTCGTAGGAATTTTTATTTTCTCTACCTAACAGATACGATTAGAGGCTAAATGATTTGCGTAAGTGGCTGCCCCATGGTTCATCTCAGCAAAATAGCTGATCTTGGCCATCTGGTCTACCTCTCCAGCCAAATCATTCACACCACTCATTGTGTTCCAAACTAGTCATCCTGAACCACTTCACTTTTGGGATACACCTTATGCTTAAACTGCACTGCCCCCTCCCCCTGACCCCATTCTTTTCCCAATCATACACAACTTTTCCCCCTACTTACTGAATCTCTCCTTCCAAAGAATAAGGTTTTATTCTATGCTGAATCCAAGTAAGAATCCTATAAAAATCCATTCCTATGTTTTAAGACTCAAAAGTTACTTTGACAGGAAATACCAAAGCTTTCTCCATAACAAGTCATTCTTGCAAAGTTGTTTGTTATCTCAAAGCCAGAATTTCCAACACATTGCCTGGGGTTCTCTTTCCTCTGTTCTCTCAGACACCTCCCCCACCAGCCACTTCATCCCTTCCCTGTGGCTCCAGCCTACAAGAAAGAACTTCCTTCAGTGACCTTTGCCCATAAAGAGCTGGATCTGGGAATTTGCAGATGTCCATTAAAGATTTAATCTACCTCTTTTCCTCAGGACTCCATTTTGGAGGAAGACATCCATTCAAGACCTATCCACCTCCATTTTGGAGGAAGAGAATATATTTTGTTCTTCAGGTCATTTTTACCACATCCAAAATTAACCACTGGCCTTAGTGATACCACACATATATGTAATATACCTTTTGACCCAAGGTACAGGATATCCAAAGCATGATTTAACACTACACTGAGATATGAGGACCCAAATGGTTTAAAAGACTTTTCCATTTACAGATGCAGCACGCCTCCCATGTTTCAGACTTTAAACAAGTCATTACAAGAAAGAAGATATTAATGGCCTCAGAAATAGTACAGTAAACATAAGGCCAATGCAACAAACATTATCTGAAAAAGGTTTTGAATGACACATCAAAAGCACTCTTTTTAACTGAATTTATACTAATTTGTCATATGACATAAGTATAAGCTACTTTAAATAGGTATGCTGCTATGCAGTATAGCATTAATGTACAGGAAGGCAGGAAAGAGGCAAGAGAAGAAAAATAAAATGGAAACAAATCGTGTCTATTTTTAAAATAATCTGAATGGGGTACCTACTATAAAGAACTAAGCTGAATGCTATATATAGTGTTAAAAATAAATATACTAAAATAATTACATTATATATTGTCTTCTAGCAGTTATGACAAATGACAATATTCTGTCCTAAATAATAGGAAGAAATAGTAAAATAATATTCAGACATTTCAAATGATGTTTGGGAAGCTTTAATAATAGAAAGTTAATATACAAATAGTACTTAATAAAAGCAAGAAACAATTTTATTAAGCAGAAACCTCACCAATGTTTTTTAAAAGGTAAGAAAGGAAGACATAATGGTTATAAAATCCATCTCTAAGAATGAATGAGAATGGTTAAGGAGAATGATGAAAGGTCAACTTCTATTCCCAAACAGGGAAATATTCATATTATTTCCAAGTTATAGCATTAAGTTCAATGAGAAATGGGACCAAAAAAATGATACAAGGGTCTGTTTCTGGACTAGTATTTTAGAATATATTTTAACAATTCAAAAGTGTCATTTTAGGGCCTCCCTGATGGCACAGGAGTACAGACACATCTCTATCAAACTACTGCCAGCCACTGCAGCATGAGTTCAATCCCACGACAGGAACCTGACCCACATGGCATGGCAGACCTCTCCAGTCTCACCTGCTACTCCCTTCAGCAGTGTATGTCCCATACATCTGCCTGTTCTGCTCCCTACTCTAGCTCTTGTGAATCCTCTCACCTACCCCCTATACCTCTGACCTACACCCTAGATCTTTCATGCAAAAACAAATAAATCTTTTTTTAAAGTGTCGTTTTATACAAATATGAAAAGGATAAGCTAGGCAGTAATTTAGAAAATTACATAAATTTAGACCTTCATATCCTAGGCAGTAATTTAGAAAATTACATAAATTTAGACCTTCATATCATATCATAAGTTCCAAATGCAACATAATAGCATAAATCTCACTGGTAAGGCTGGGAATAGGGAGGAATACATATATTTCATGTAGCAATAATGCAAATAATATATATTATAATGATTACTTACTACTTTCCCCAAACATTCCATAGTCATTTTGGTATTACAATTTAGAAATCGTTAAATGAAATTTAGGAAACCAAGCTGATTTGAGGGTGAGTAAACATTCTAAGAGTAAAATGGATTCTATGAGACAAAGATTTGACAACAGACATTTAATATAAATTTCTACATAGTAAAAAAAAAAAAAACCATAACATATCCCACTCAATAAATACTGTTATCATATAATAATAAATACGACTAAATAGCCAGCAACCAGAAGGGGGAAATACTTGCAATGTATAGTAGCTAAAAGACTGATATTCTTCACCTATGTTCCAGTCTTAGAACCAGTAAGATATAAACATGCAAAGCATTATCAACACAATGGAAAAATTAAAGTGATCAATATATTTCAAAATATTCAGCAATAGAAATAAAATAATAACTAAAATAAAATAAACTCACAATAGAAATACTTGTTTGAAATTAAATACTAGTATTTCCTAATCCGATGAAAAATTATAATATCCAATATTGGAAAAGAGACAGTAAAAAGTACCCTGCTAACATGCAAATGGATATGCTCTACTGAAAAGGCAATTTAGTAAAATATATCAATTCTTATTCAACCCCTTTGATCCAGTAATTCTACTTCCAAGCTATTTATCCAGAAATAATCAACAGGGCCTCCTGGTGGAGCAGAGGTTAGAGACATTGTTATCAAGCTATCACCTCCAGTCACTGCAACAAGAGTTTGGTCAGGCGGCCAGAAAGCTGACCCATGGTACAGCAGACCTCGCCTCTCTCCTTGTCCGCTGCTCCCCTCAGCAGTGTATTTTGTCAATCTGCCTATTCTGCTCCCCACTCTGTCTCTGATGAATCCTCTCACCCCCCTACACCTTTGGCCTATACCCCTGTTCTTGCATAAATATATAAACTTTCACAGAGTAAAAAATAAAAATAATCGATAGTTCACACAAAGTCAACATCTGAAAGCTAAGAACCCAAACAATGAAACTGATTGAAGAAACAGAAGAATGAAATCATTACAGAAATTTTAATTCTCAGAGGATTTTTAATGACATGCGAAAAGATCACAAAGAGTAAATGAAGACAACAGATAATGTCTACAGCATGATCATAATTTTAAAACGTACACACAAATATGTATAAATAAGTTTAGCAATGGTTCTCAGATGAAATCAGAGGACAATTCAGTTTTATTTTTCTTTTATTGTCTTCATTATAGTTTTCTAAATGATCCATAATTTCATGATTCCATGTATTAACATCATAATAATGAGGAAAATGTAATTTCAAAAATACATGAAGTTAAAAAAAAAATACATGAAGTAAATACACCAAAATAACAGATGGTGCTTAGGGCAACTTTTCCCCTCTCTTTAACTTATCTATATTGGGCAAAGGATAAATCTTTTTTTTAAAGATCTAGTTTGTTGACAGCCAAACATGGTCCAAAGTTGATAAATTAACAGGGAGGAGGAGGGTAGGGCAGGTAGGGAGAAAAGTCTCAGGCCTCCCAGATGGCAGCAGGAGCAGTCCAGGCCAACTGCAGGCCAGCAGGCCACTCCTTCCTCATGAATTTGGTGGGCCAGGAACAACGCTGGAAACCTCATCCAGTTTTTCCTTCTACACTGAGGCCCAGAGAGGAAAGCAACCACTCAAAGGTACACAAGTTAGTAGCATTTAACCTTCCATGAAAGAGAAGGGAAAATGACTGAAGCCCTTCCAGAATCCAGCCAGAGTGCTCTGCTCAGAAGCATGCCCAGATACCTCACCCATCACCAGCGCTCACCAGCACTGGCAGATGGGGCAGCACTGACCTCCCAGGTCAGGCACCCTACAGCTGATGGAGCAGTTTGGGTTGAGGATCAGCCGGGACACAAACGACTCACAGAATTGAGCATGCCCTTCCAGTGGGCCCCCACATCAACAAATAGGGGGAGCAGTTTCCATCCAGAGACCTAAGTGGACTCCCTGGTCTAGGAGCAAGGCAAGCTCAGTAGTCAGGAAACCTTGGTGATCAGGTGGGATTTGCATCCTCACTTGCTCCCCAAATTGAGTTAAAGTTCTCTAGAAAAGAGGCAGCCTGCATCAGACAAACCATGACGACAAGCTGCCTCTCAGTATTCTAGTCTCCCTCAGATTAGAGGGAAACTTAGTCCACTCAATGGGGGAGGTGTCTACAAGGCAATTCAGGAAGGAAGTGCAATAAACACACAGCCACAGACCACAAAAACAACATCCCTAGGGACACTGATGCACGTGGCTTGATAAATGGAATCAGCACTTGAACAGCCATTATCATACCAGGCACCTCCACACCTGCATTCTTTCCAACATTGCAAAATTAACACTTCTCATTTTACACGGGAAAACACTGAGGCTTACAGAAAAAGAAAAAATAGCTCAAAGTCACAGAGCTAGGAAATGTCAGAGTGGGGATTCAAACTCCAAAGCCCATGCCATTCATCCAAGACAAGGTCCCATCATCACAAAGGACTGTCTGGCACATATGGAAACCAGACTTTGTGCTGTGTTAGGAAGATAAGACAGGTCTTCCCATTACTGCTAGCACAGATCCAAAAAGGACAACAGATCCAGTATACCAAAAGTGCCCCACCTGTGTCCAGGAAAGACACCAGTTGTGGCCACAGTGTTAACTACAACGTGACTACAGTCACTGAACATCTGCTCCTTGAAGCTCCCATTCAAGTGTTCCTATTACCCATGTATGACCCTAGAAACAACACAGTTAATGTCCATTTTTCAGATAAAAAATGAAGCTCAGCTGAGATACAGATTATTTGACACCACAACCTCCTTTCCAAACCCCACCATTCCCTCTATGACAAGGTAATGAGGCCCTCATAGGTTCAGGTCAACTCCCGACTCCCCCTGCCGGCCCTGGCCTCCCTTGCCAGCCCCAAGTCCCAGCCGCTACCTTGGTTGAGGTAGGTCAGAGTCTCCTCATGCAGCTTCACGGCTGGGGAGGTGGCAGCACACAGCACATACTGCAAAGGAGGCAGGCGGGCCTCATTCTCAGGGGACAATTGGGGCTCCTCCTGCTTGAAGATGGGCAGAGCGAGCACATCACTGCAACACAGGAGGAATCAGTCAGGAGCAGCACCCTACGGAGCAGGATCACAGAGACAGTCGAATGCGAGACAGGGTGCAGACTTGAGCCTTGCGGTCCATGTGGCAAAGGAAATGGGCAGTCTGCAGGCTAGCTTCTGATATTTCACACTGGCAGATGCTTTCAAAGAGAAGAACCAATCCTTGGTGGCACTATTTTCACTCAATGGCCCTAAAAGACTTAGTTAATCAAACCATCAAGGAGTTAGAAATGTAGTTACCTAACATCTACAATTACAGAACTTTCCTCTGTGATAAAAGGACCAAACTAGCAGCAATGGCATGACCTAACTCATGGTTTTCATACAGGAGAGATTGTGCAGTATAGGGTCTTATTTTTTATCTGAACCCCAAAAAGTGAATTTTTATATAGACTTCTATTTATGGGCTACCTCTCAGATCAGTACAGTCTGCCCTCAGGTTCTTCAGCAAACTATGCAAATGCAGAAACTGCCACTGCAGAAACTGCCACATTCCCCTAGTTGAAACATTCTCCTGCCCCTTCTAAAAAAAAAAAAAATTTTTTTTTTTTACCCAAGGCCCCTATTTTAAGAGTCAATTTTTAAAAGTCATACAAATATGTCCTAACACAAAATCTTGGAAGGACACTGGTTTTTAATATTATCCAAATAGAAAACACTGAGATGTTTAAAGAATCTTCTACCTCTACACAAAATGGCCTACCATATTTAAAAAAAAAAAAATCAGCCTATGAATAAAGAACTTATTTCTAGTATTTTTTTAAAATATCCTAACAAGGGGGAAAACATCCTGGAGAAAATGAATGACCTGCAAGCTGTTTAAGATCTCTAAATTATGAACAGCAAGGAAACAGGTGTCAAAAAGTGCCAGAGTCCTTATCTTGATAACCCTCCTCCCTCCATGTGTCCTAGGTTATGATTCAGATTCACTGACCCTACTTCACTGAATAAACAGCAGTCACTGGTACAATCTGTTCTTTGCACAACACAATAAATGAGTGTCCCTACAACACAAACTCAGCACACACCCCAACAAAGTCTAACCAATTCTCAGAAGGAAAAGTCAGGAGTGGAGAACACTTGGAGAAGCTCCATGTAGAGACACCCCCATTACTGCCCTAAGATGAGAGGGCAGAACTGCCTTGCCTCTCACCTCCAATAGGCACATATCCTGGCTTCCTTTTACCCAACTGGGGCATTCCCAGCCCAAGTGGTTATCGAGGAATATGGGAGAAGCAGGCAAGTCCCCTCACCAGCGGATTGCATAATTCCATGTTTGCCCAGACCATGTTAATAATCCATGGGCTCCTGATTTTAAATAAAAAAAAGGGGGGGGGGTTTTGGGGGAAAGGGAAGAGCCATCACTCAACAGTAATTTGTTTCAAGCCTGTCATCCTTATTTGCCAAGGAATAAAAGTCACAAGAACATCAAACAGAAAAAGGGAAGAAGGGAGCAAAAGCCACTTCCCTGGTAAGGTCACACAACTTGCAGAAGTTCAGCAAAAGGAGACAACCAAAAATAAAATATAAAAACCAAGGAAAAGGGCAGGACCCATACTTTAGAGCTGGGGAACATGGGGTATAATCCACTCCCAACCTTGGCCTTCACTGAGGTCAACCTCCTAAAGGTTGAAGTCATAGCTTCTAAGAGTGAAATTTAAAAAAAAAAAAAAGTACTTGAACTTCTTGAACTTCTACTGCAGACATACACAGGGATGTAAACCTTTGTTATTTCGGTTTAAGCTGGGGAACATGGGGTATAATCCACTCCCAACCTTGGCCTTCACTGAGGTCAACCTTCTAAAGGTTGAAGTCATAGCTTCTAAGAGTGAAATTTAAAAAAAAAAAAAAAGCACTTGAACTTCTTGAACTTCTACTGCAGACATACACAGGGATGTAAACCTTTGTTATTTCGGTTTAAAAAACAAAATCAGGGGAGGGGCATGGACCACACTATTCATGGTCCCAAATAATCCCAGAAACCAGTACAGCTTTATGGTTCCTCCCCTTACTGCAATACCAACATCCTAAAAGGTATCTGATGTATTCCACATATTTTCTTCTCAACTACCGATACCTCCCATATAAGGGGAGAATTATTCCTTAATTGGATGACATTTTAGGTTTTTGTTTCATAAGTTTTAAATACATTCACTCTCCCCTCAGGTCACCTTCAAACTCACTTTTAAGATTGGGCAACTTTTTAATGGCCACAAATTGAAATCTACAAACATTTATAGACAACCACAAGTGAAACTGCAACACACAGTTCAACAAAAAAGTATTGTTGCATCCAGTGTAAATGAATGGATACAATCTTCCACAGAGGATTAGCATCTGCCCAGTGGGCTTCCAACATCCCCAGGGCAGCTTCCCTCCCTAGACATCACCCTGGCCTGCAGGGAGGCTAGCAGTCCTTAATTATAGCATCTCCTACTACTCTGGCCTGAGAATAAAAAACAGCAGGCACATCTGTTAAACCTAATCATTCCTTTACCTTCTGGAAGGGGGATGTCTTCAGGGAGGGCTATTGGACAAATAATCGTCCATCAGAGTGAGGATTAAACAAATAACTTGCAGTTAAATCTCCGTGGGAACTTCTTGTCTCCCCTCCCAAAAAAAAAAAAAATACTCAGAGCGACTCTCACTGCCAGTGACTCCCTTGGGTTCACAATTCACTTTCTCTGAGCCAGTACCAAATGCCCTTTGGGTTAAATTAGACACATTTCATAAACTGTGACTAGGATGGAAATAAAGACAGGCTAAAGCTGGTTCAGGCGAGTTCAGAAAATGAAACGACTGCCCATTAGTACCCGGCTAGCTGCAGAACTGGGAAAATAATCCTCCAGGAACTGAAGCAAAAGGGGGTCCTGCTTTCTTAAAGGAGACGGGAAGGAACTTTGCACAAGAATCAAACTTACTTTTCCCTTTGAAGAGCACTAGTCAAATCCCTGTAGAAGAAGAAAGATGTCCATCAAGCGCAATAAATGTGCGGTCTCAGACTAATGCACAGACGACCACTGGGAAGGAGGGGGGAACACCTGACCCTCCCGAGCCTCCGACTGACACCCACCCGTGGGCCCGCCCGCCAAGAGGGAGCGCAGGTGCGTGCTCGCCGTTCGCTCGCCCCTCGGTGGACCAAGGACACTGGAAGAGAGCGCGAGGCTCAGAGAGGGACCCGGGCGGAGAGGGGCAAAGAGCAGGACTAGACTTCCCCGGGACAGACACTACCCTGATGACAGGAAGTTTCCTCCCCTTCTCCGACACTAGTCCGAAGAGGAGAGGCTTGGGTGGTCAGAAACCCGGGAAGGAGAGGTAAGCAGGTGTGAGCTGCGATCGCCGTGGGTCGTTTAGGGAGGAGCCCTTATGGGTACCGCCTCGGTCTCCCCGGCGCGCCTCCAAATCCGCGCGCGTCGGGTTCCTGGGTGGTGCATCCTCCGTCCCCGCTGGTATTCAGGGCGGGACTCGATCTCAGAACCCGAATAATACCAGACAGCCAGGAGACTAGGGAGTCGGGCTCCTGGGCCCTAAGCTCCCCCTCCCCGCCCCGGACGGCAGCTAGCGCGTCACCCTCCGACCCCGGCCCGAGCCGCGGGCTGCGCTTGTCGGGCCGGGGCGGCGCGGCCTTACCGCAGGTAGCTGCCGGAATTGTGCTGGTTGTAGTGCTCCGGCTGCGTGTGCCAGAACAGCATGGCTGGAGCTCCGAGCCCGCCCCGATCTAGGCGCGGAAGCCAACAAGAAGCCACCCGCACGGACCCTCAGCCGCCCCCTGAAAGTCGCGCTCCGAACTCCCGGTGCGCCCCGCCCGGCGCATTTATGGACGGCCAGGAGGGCGGGGCCTCGTCCGGCCACGCCCCCACGGACCGCGCGGCGGGGAGGTGCTCTCGGGCCGCGACTGCACCTGGCGGCCCCGCACCGGCGCGCCTTTCCCAGGAGCGAGCGCGCCTCTGGGGCAGCTGAGAGCAACTGAGGCCCCACCCCATGCCCCGCCCCCCAAGGTGGGGCTCAGGTGACCCTTGCCGCGATTAACACCGCCTCGCGCACCTCCATTCCTCTGTGCACCCAGGGCGTGTCCCCGGGTTGAGGAGCGGCAGTTCTGAGCTGTGCTGTCAGAGACCCTGGCTCAGACGCTCTGTCTGCTTACCTTGCTCTGGTTTTTCTCATAGCACTTTTCGCTCTCTGAAAAAAAAATTTTTTTCCAGCTAGAATCACGTTTAAATGCAAAAATTGAACACTGAGTTTTTTTCCTTTTAGACACGCACAGGTCTAATAGCCAAAATGTGCAGAGGAAATGAGCTCCCGCTGGGTCCTCCACAGTCCTCATATTGTGTTTAAAGTTGCTGTTGGTTCTCCCTCCTTCCTACTTCGTTAGAAATTCACAGCCCCGGCTTTATACTCCAGCTGTAGTGAGTTTTGTATTTCCTATTGTGTGCCTGTTCCTCCCCAACTTCATTCTTAAAAACAAAACAGTCGTTAATGATCAGGGCTACATTCTTTCCGCTGTGATATCCATTCCTACTGCACTATGGGACAGCAGTCAATGCGAAGATCTTCCTGTGAGCATTAGAGGAAGAGGTGGGGTGATCAGAGCGGGAGTCGCCAGAGTCGCCCGCCGTGGGTGTTTTATCAGCGTGAGCACGAGTAAGCCAGCACTGTATGAAGGGCATAGTTGTTGCACGTTGGAGTCTCCCCTTGAGACAGTGTGGAGAGAATTAGCGAGCCCAAGTTAAAAATAAATAAATGGTCCAAATAATCAACAGTTCAAACACTACTGACTTTTAAAACTTCTCCCACCAGACAAGTCAAATATGCAGTAACAAACTAGATCTTTCCAGGAAGTGAAGATTGAGCCCGGGGCATTGGCTTTGAGTTAGGACTGGAAGCAACGGCTGCCCCTACAGCTGCTACTGTGCTCCACTTGCAATTTCGCAGCCTCGAAGAAGGCATGAAGAGCCAGGGTCCTGAAAGATGGGTCCGAATTCACAAGCCCTGGAAAATTCGTACATGTTTTGAGTCACAAAGAAGGAGATGTTAAAAGTGGTTCCAGTGGATAAAGGTCCCTCCCTGGAAACATCTCCATCAAGAGTTTCTGACAAATCTCATCCAGCCCCTCATTGTGTTATTCTTCTGCCTTCTCCCCAGTCCTCTTGGGATCACTCCCTAAACCAATTCATCTGGTGACAGTGATGTCCTGCGACTGATGGCAATGACAGCATCTGTGGACAGCAGGAGGACACTGGAAGTCAGTATTTTCCTACTAGAATTATTTTTCCCACTAGAATGTAAGCTCTAAGACAACAGGATCTGTCTGTACTCACTAACCCACTGTGTTATCTCCACTGCCTAGAATAGTGCCTGGAACATAATAAGGACTCAATAAATATCTGTTGAATGAATATGAAAAAAGCAATGCTTCTGCCCTCCCTGGTGGCACAGCAGGTTAAAGCACAGCACTAAGAA
>NW_004567103.1:82014915-82027809 GCF_000260355.1 Condylura cristata
GCTGGCCGCCCTTGGCAAAGAGCTGCATATGTGATTTTGGGAAAGCTCAGTCTGGAAGTAATATGGACAGTGGCTCACGAGAGGGCAGAGTCAGTTAAGAGGGAGTGAAAGGCACAATGCCATGCCCACACTTGGGCCGTATTCAGACCCCCACCTACATGGCACAGTGCCTGGCACTGAGGGCTGGGCTTTCAGTTCCTAGAGCTATTGAATGAAGTCAAGTCCCATAGTGCCCTGGCCTGGTGCTCCAACAGTCCTCAAGCATGCATGTGTACAACCTCCCTTCACTTTGCTCTCTCAACTTGCCTCCCTCCAGCCACATGTCACAGCTGGCAGACCACTTTTTTATGAGCAGCTCTCAGGGACTACCAGAACCCAACTGCTTCTCTGCCCTGGGAGGAAAATGAAAATTTGCCCCTCTGATCCCCCTCCCAGAAAGAACTATTACACTAGCACAAGGAGTGCTGTGAGCAGAGACCCTCTGTCATCAGCATCCTCAGACACTGTCTGCCGCAGACAGCCACTTGGCCCAAGGTTGTGTGGTCCACATGCCGGTGACCATCAGGGCAAGAGTGTAAACCTCTGTCTAGCTCCGATGGATCCCCTGTGGGGGCCAGTCAGCAGCCACCCTGCTTCCTTCCCCATGTTTGACCAGGTGCCAACCTCAGGAGAGCTTCCTAATAAACATCCTGAGACCTGAGCGGCTACGCTCAGTCTCAGGATGGATGGCAAGTGGTGTGGAGAAAACACTTCACTGGATTCCTTCACCAGACTGGGTTTTGAGATACAAGCTTGCATCTTAATTGGAGAGGTGGGTGGGTTAGGTGCAGTTGGAGTGTAGGATAGTGTTATCAGGAAGTTAGAGGCTGCTCTGAACACAGAGGAGGGCTTTGGAGCTCTAGAAAGACTCCCCCATAAAGGATAAGGGAGTGGAAGTTAGGCCAATCTGTGAAGTAAAGGATGTAGGAGTGTCTCCAGCTGAGCATACAGTATATACAAGAAGCTGGGCTTTTAGTCTCTAGAGCTATTGAATGGAGTCAATCCCACAGTACCCTGGCCTGGTCCTCCAGGGAACCAGGAGGAAGAGAAGGGAACACGGGGAGTGGGGTAACTTTGGCTCCGACCTGACTTACCACCTTAGAAACCCCTCAGCCATCAGAATATATGACCCTGGGTGGGGCTAATTGACAGCAGTCTGCTTCTTCAATTAAAATATGGCACCTGGGGCCCTCCCTGGTGGTGCAAGGCATTGAAGCACAGCACTATGAAACTATCTGTAGCCACTGCAGCATGAGTTCGATCCCAGGCCAGGGTGGGGGGTGACCCACATGACACAGCAGACCTCTCCTGTCCCGCCTGCTGCTCCCCTCAGCAATGTGTTTCAGTAGATGATCCTGTTTTGCTCCCCACTCTGTCTCTGGTGGACCCTCTCACTCTCCCCCCAATACCTCTGGTCTGTATCCCAGTTCTTGTATGGATAAATAAATCTTAAAAAAAAAAAAAAAAAGAGGGCCCTCCCTGGTGGCGCAGCGGGTTAAAGCACTGCACTAAGAAGCTAAAGCCACTTCAGCATGAGTTCGATCCCTGCCTGCCCCGGAGGTGACAACATGGCACAGCAGACCTCTCCTGCGCTGCTTCCCTCAGCAGTGTACTTCGTCGATATGCCTGTTCTGCTCCCCACTCTGTCTCTGGTGAATCCTCTCACCTTCTGCATCTCTGGCCTGTACCCCAGTTCTGTATGAATAAATACATAAATCTTTAAAAAAAAAAAGAAAAGAAAAGAAAGGTGTCTGTTTTCCCCTCCCCCTGCTTCCATCTAGGCTAGCCCTGTTTTTTGCTTTGACCACAAAGTACAGTGGAAACAATGCTATGGCTGTGCCAATCTTCATCTCTGCTCCCCTAGAGTTTTGGACCATCATATGACGAGTGTAATTATGTACCCTACCTCAGTTGGAGAACAAGTACCCCCTCTCCCAGGCCATAGAGCCATCAGCAGAGACAGTCTTAGATACACCAATAGATCTGCTACAGCACACATCATGTGGCACAGAGGTGAGCCCTGACCCAATTGTGGACTTAGGAGGCAAAGAATGTTGCTTTTTTTTTTTTTTAAGATTTTATGTATGTATGTATATAGAACTGGGGGATAGGCCAGAGGTGTTTGGGGTCAGACAATTTATCAGAGGCAGAGTGGGAAGCAGAACTGGCAGATCAACAAAGTACACTACTGAGGGGAGCAGTGGGCAGGTTGGGAGAGGTCTGAAGCACCATGGGGATCTTCTCCCTGAACAGGGATGGAAATCCCAGTGAAGTGGCTGCAGGGAGCTTCATGGTACTGCACTTTAACACTTTAACTCATTGCATCACCTGGGAGGGCCCAAGAATGGTTGCCTTTAAGCCACTAAATAGTAGAATAGTTTATTCATACCAATGACAAACTGAACCCTGTGAAATTCGGTTTACCACTGGTAAAATGGAAGGAATAAGCACAGACGCAGCCTGTGATAAAGTTTAGGGTCCAATGAGTGTAGTCTCTTGGGAATAAGCGAATCCCTCCGTACAACAGCAAACCTTCCCTCTGTTCTAGATTTTGGCCCTCTTGAGGGTGGGATCTGGCAATGCGCAGAAAATTATCTGAGTCAGGTCGTGTGAACAGGAATGCCTGTGCCCTGCCTAAGCTTCAGCAGCGCAGACAGGTCCAATCTGGACCCCAGAATCACAATACCCAGAGCAGAAGTTACCTTGGAAGAGAACTTCACATGGAAGACTTTATAAGATTTCTTCATGGTAATAATTTTATTTCTTAGGCATGATAATATCCCATGAGTGGCTACTCTGCCATTCTTAATCTAGTTTATCAATCTGAAATATTTTGTGAATAGATTTCTTTTTAATTATATAGGCCAGAGACAAATGACACCACACAACTTAGTGTTGGCCAGGCATGGAAAAAGGGACCCTGGGGGCCCTCCCTGGTGGTGCAGTGGGTTAAAGCACAGCACTAAGAAGCTGTGAATTGTGATCCACATGGCGCAGCAGATTTCTCCTGACCCGCCCGCTGCTCCCCTCAGCAGTGTACTTAGTGGATCTGCCTGTTCTGCTCCCCACTCTGTCTCTGGTGAAGACTCTCACCGCCCCTGCACCTCTGGCCTATACCCTAGTTCTGTATGCACAAATAAATAAATCTTTAAAAAAAAAAAGGGGGGGGACCCTGGTTCACTGTGGGTGGGAATGTCAACAAGCCCCACCCTATGGAAAACCACAGTTCTTCAAAATATTAAACATAGATCATATCTCCCTTATGACCCAACAACTCCATTTCTCAGTATCTACACAAAGGACCCCAAAGCATTAATTTGAAGGAATAAATGTACTCTGTGCTCATTGAAGTACTGTTTACACAGTCAAGTTATGGAAACAACCTAAGTGCCCAATGTCAGCAAGTGGATGAAGGCATTATGGTGCCTATAAACAATGGAACGTGAATCAGCTACAAAAAAAAAAAGGTGAAATCCTGCTATTTGCAATGACATGGATGGCCCCTGAGGGGACTATGCTAAGCAAAGTAAGTTAAAAGAGAGAGACAAATGCTGGATGTTTCACTCATAAGGAATATAAAGAAACAAAAAAAAGGAACAAGCCAAACAAACCCAAGACAAAGCTTAGAAATCTGGCTATGAAGCTGAGGTGTCAAGTGGGGTTAGGGAGTAGGGGGAGGGGCGGGGATATAAGACAGTGTGGGGAGGGTGCCAGTGGTGTGTGCTGGGGGGCTGTGGGTGCCTCGATGGTGGGTACAGTGTGACAGCACATATCTGAAGGGTCCCTTTTGCCACAGCCTTGCCAACACTTGTTGGGTGACTTTCCCCATTGTTCTAGATGGGGTTGTATCCCCTCCGAGCAAAGCATGTTATGAGTTATCCTATACCATTTAATCATATAATGTGTCATCAGCCAATGTTCCCACATATAAAAAATGACTTTTAAGAATTATATTGAAATATTTGGAAAAGACAGATGTTGGCACCCCCAGGAATCTGCAGGTGTAGGCAGCCAGCACCCAGGACCAGCCATCACCACCAGCTCTGCAGACTATGCTGCAAACTCTGCCTCCTCCCAAATCCAGGGGCTCACACAGGGAGGGGCTGCTGTATTGGGAGGAGATAGAAAGAGGCTAGAGGCCCTCAACAGAGATGGACCCTAGCAGCCCATTATTGCTTCTGACTGGGGGTCTCTGTAAAGGAATAGACAGAAATTTCAGCAGTTATTTTTGGAATAATGGCTCTGGGCTGGATACTTTCCACAGGACCCCTGAGAGGTAAGGGCACTCTACAGATGGGGAAGCTGAGGCTTCCAGAGAATAAGTGAGCTGTGGAAATTTACAAGCTCCTGGGATGAAAGAAAGAGGGCAAGGGGTTGTGAGGAGTGGGAGGCGGCAGTGGCATACCACCCTCCCCAGAGGGACGCCCTCCTGCTCCCTGGCAGTTTCTCCTTGGGGCAGAAAGCTGTATCTGAGCACATGGACAGGGCTTTCCTCCTGGGGAGAGCCTCTCCCGGGGATCCTGTTGTGCCAACAAGCCTGGCAGACAGTGAGTTGCCAAAACACAGAGCATGCTGCATTCTCAGGCTGGAGGCTGGGTCAGCCCTCCCTGCTGTGCTAACCACCATGCCAAGTGGGATGGGCCTGGGCTGGCAGGAGGGTGGGCTGGGTGCAAGCCAAGAGAGTCCTTGGTGTGCACCTCGGACCCTGACTCCATGGAAGGGCAGGGTGCCAGGGAGGGGACTGGGAGGAAGCATCCCTCAGCTGAGTGCCGGCTCTTCAGCCATGTTGATGTAATGAATGCATTCATTCCCCACTCCACCCCTGCACAGGTCAGTGAAATTACCCCAGGAGGGTACCAAGGCTCAGAATGCTGCAGTGACTCACCCTGTCCCAGGCGGCCAAGATTCAAGTTCTGAACCCAGGAATTAGGATCCAGAGCTCATGCTTAGTCCCCTCTTCTGGCTCAGTCCATTGATCCCCAGGCTAGGCCTGGGTAAGCTGCACTCCTGAAAGCTGAGAGAAAGAGGGGTCTCTACCCTCTGTAAGGGCAAACTATGACTGAGCACTTAGCCCTCCCCGCTCCCCACCCCCCACAATAGTCCAGGTGGGAAAGCTTCCCATTCATCACCCTTGTGCCCGTCCTCTGCCAAGGGATGCAGTGATCCCTTCACTGATGGGAAGCCAGGGGTCTGGGCGTGAAGTACTGTGAACTTGCACAGCTGGAGCATGTTGGAACCAGGATGAGGCCACAGTGCCCTGTCCTGTGTGGGCTAGAAGGCGTGCACCTGGGGGGAACGAGGCTGGGGCCACTTCCCAGGAATGCAGGGGTCAGACAAAGGTGTGGCATCTTGGTGCCTGAGAGCAGGAAGCAGGACTCAAGGACTGAGACTCTTCTCTCCTGCTCTCCATAGAGAGATTGCCCTCACTGGCTCCTGCCCTTACACTCAGGAGTCGTCCTGCCCGCGGGTATTCTCTTTCCTCTTCATCTATCTCAACCTGGAAAGCAGATGAGCCAAACATTGCATTTCCCATTGCACCTTCCTAAAACTGACCAAGACTTCCTTTAGGATATAAATGCATAAAACGAAATGGAATGGGAAGAGACCACTGCCTCCAGTGTTTGAAACCTGGAAAGTAAATGGAGCAGGGATAAAAAAACAACCTAGGGAAAGAAAAAAACACGGGAGTAACCCAAGGATCATGTCAGATTCCCCCAGAGGATGGAATCAGCAGTTTTGTTTCCCTAGGGTGAGGGTGATAAGAAGGACTTGTTGAAATTTATTAAGAAGAGATAAAATTTATAACCTCCCTCTCTCTCCATGTGGAAGGTAACTCTGAACTGAGAGCAGTTTCATCAGTTCCTCCAAGAAACAGATACTAAGATAGAACTAACCCTGTAAGAATTGTACTAGGGAAATGCTATCAATAGTTTATGTACAAATCTAGATCATTTTTTAAAGAAAATTTATTTATTTATACATACAGAACCAGGGTACAGGCCAGAGGCTCAGGGGCGGTGAGAGGCTTCATCAGAGACAGAGTGGGGAACAGAACAGGCAGATCGACGAAGTACACTGCTAAAAAGAACAGCGGAAAGGTCAGGAGAGGTCTGCCACGCCATGTGGTCACCTCCGGGGCAAGCGAGAATCGAACTCATGCAGAAGTGGCTTTAGCTTCTTAGTGCTGTGCTTTAACCAGCTGCGCCACCAGGGAGGGCCTCTAGATCCTTTTTTAACTTAAGAGCCGCCTGTATTGCAGTTCTATACCCCATGCTGTCTATTGGAGCCGCAGGGGCTTTGGTGATGCAGCATTTCTGAGCACAGCATCTCACTCTTGGCTCCAGAATCTTCTCTCTAATCACTCATACCCTATCTGTACCCTTTTGATGACAGGCTTTCCCAACCTTAAAGGGGAGTTTCATGTATATCCTGGCAATGTCAACTCCTTCACAAAATGACCAAAGGGCCAAGAGCCATCATAGCTACCAGACGCATCCTGATTTTAGGGGTGTAAAAATGTGGGGACAAAATGTGTGTCTTAGAATCAGTGAGATATATCAGCTCATCACAACTGCAAAATCCACCATCTTAAGATTAAAATTTTAAAAACTTACTTCCCAGACGCCTTTGCAGATCTGTGATCTAGTTTCCACCAATAAGTTGCACCCATTAAAGAAAAGATGTGAAGAAACTGGATGAGCAGAGGCCGTCCATGTTGTCAGCATGGGGTTTCTGGACTTTCTGAGGTTAAGCAGACCAAGTAAACAGGACTGTTTCCAGGAGCAGTGCCTAGACTTGCTTCATCCCTTCTAGCAATTCTGTAGGTGACACATTCCTTTCTGCCCCAACTCGTTAAAATCTATTTTTCCTCTTTTATCTTTGTTAACAAAACTCCAATTTTGTTGCACCTCACCAATATTATGTCCAGCTGAAAAACTACATTTGCCAGCCCCTTCAAGAAAGGGTTAAATGTTCAGTTAAATATGACTAAATTCTGGTCAATGTGAGAGAAGTATAAGCTGGTGAGCGAGGTTTTGGAAAAAGTCCTCAAAGGTCAGTACACATTGAGTTCACACTATACTGTTCCTCAGATGTAGTGGTTGGGCTCAACTCCCCCAACTAGATTTCGTTCATTTAGTGTTCATTGTAAGCATAGCACACATATTCAAGGGAAGTATCTTCACAAAGTCACATCCTGATACGCATATTTAGAACTAGGATGAGGCAACATAGATAGGAAACTGAAGGTCCCCTGTTGCCTCTGGTGATGGGAAATGGTCATTCATCTCGGCACACAGGTTTGCACTTGGTGTAATTGTATCCAAATCCCAGTCAGCTATGGAAGGAATTGCTGGACACAAATTGGTAAGTGATATTGGAGATCTTAATGGTATAGGAAATACTTGATAGGCTAGCCCCTGAATCTGCTATTGCCTTGCCTTCCTTGTGGGTAAATTTTTAATTACCAAGCCACTAATGTGGCTTTCAATTTACTTATCTGTATTTGCAAGATTTGTCACTGATTGTAAATGTCCTTAAGTATGTTAGGTGGTGGATGTGATAATTAGTTGTTATGTGGTATATGGTATATGGGTGGTGGATGTGATAGTTAGCTTGATCTTGATCATCCCATGGTATATGGGTAGATGTAAACATCACACTGTGCTCTTTAAATATATGTGTGTATACACAATTATATTTGTCAATTATTCATCAGCAATGTTTGGGGTGGAATTAATGTCCTTATTATGGAAAACCCATATTCTTTTTTTCTTTTAAAGATTTACTTTATTTATGCATACAAGAACTGGGGTATAGAACAGAGGCATGGGGTGAGATAACTCACCACAGACAGAGTGGGGAACAGAACGGGCAGATGGACTGAAACACAGTGCTGAGGGGAGCAGAAGGAGAGACAGGGATCGAACTCATGTTTCAATGGCTGCAGATAGCTTCATAGTACTGAGACTTTAACCCTCACACCACCGGGAAGGCCCCTCGTGCATGTGTTAAGTCAAAAAAGGAGATAGTATGTAAAGCATATACAAATAAGGGAATTAAATATATTTTTTAAACCTACCAAAAAAAAAATGCAAAGAAGGAGATATTAAGTGGCTCTGGCTACTAACGGCACCTCCCTGGAAACATCTCATCAGAATCTGACAAATATCATCCAGCCCCTCACTATGTTGTTCTGTCTTCTCCCCAGTCCTCTTGGGATCGCCCCCTAAACCAATTCGTCTGGTGACAGTGATGTCCCACGACTGATGACAATGGCAGCATCCATGGACAGCAGGAGGACACTGGAAGTCAGCATATTTCTATTTAATTCTATACCAGTTATTTTCCCCACTAGAATGTAAGCACCAAGACAACAAGGCCTGCCTGTAATTTCTAATCCTCTGTGTTAACTCCACTGCCTTGAAAAGAGCCTGGAACATAGTAAGGATTCAATAAATATCTGTTGAACAAATATGAAAAAAGAGATTCATCAGGTGGATAATTAGAAATGATAGCTTGATAGTGTCGAGACTGTAAGCCGTGCACCACCAGAGAAGCCCCCAAAGCCCATATTTTAAACAAGTGCCCACTTCCTCATTTATCCTACACCCTTTTTGATACCCTCAGAAATTGATCTTGTGTTGCTGATGGTCACACTTCTAACTATCTCACAACATTTGGATTATTGGTATGGTATAGCGTGGCATGGTAGTATATCTTTGCTGAGCAAGCGTTCTTGTCTGACATTTGTTTCAATGTGCCACTGGTTATGTAGCAGAGTAATCCCAGGGAAGGGGCGGTTCCATGTTCCCTACCCCACACTAAGGAAGGGTTAAGCTGAGCAGGGAGGAGAAGCTAAAGAAGACTAAGAGAAGGAAGGAGAAAAGGTATCAAGAAGACTTGAAGATCAGGAGACAATGGAGTAAAGAGACATGTGAAAAGCTGTGTTTGCTTCTCTGCCTTGGACTTGTGCCAAGGACTTGGGGATCTGGAAAGAGACACTTGAACCAGACATGAGTGAGAGACCTGGGGGGAGGTTGATAATGGCAGCCTTGATTTTGATTTTGCTATTTTCCTTCTAGACTTGCCTAGCTCCTTCTGCCCCTTTTCTATGGGCCCCCACCAGAAGGTGCGTAGATTTGTGGCAAGCTGTTGGGCCCCAGTGGCCCTGCTTTGGGCCAACCTTATTCGGCTGGGCATTTACCCAGGAAGGGTTGGGTAACCTGGGGTGTTTAATTGAAAATTATTTTAAGACCATCCTGGTGGTGCAGGGACTAAAATTTCAGCACTATTAAGATATCATCAGCCACTGCAGCAGGAGTTCGATCCCCAACCAAGGAGCTAAACAGCATAGCACAGCAGACCTCTCCTGCTTTGCTGCTATTCCCCTCAGCAGTATATCTCAGTAGATCTTCCTATTCTGCTCCCCACTCTGTCACTGGTGAATCCCCTCTCCCCTCCCCCTCTACCCTGTAACAGATTTAACACTTAATATTATATTCTGATGAACTCAATAATTCCGATGAATTTACTGGTGAACTCTAAGTATACCTTCCCACTTAAAAAGTGCCCAAATACTTATTTTAAAAAATTAAAAAAGTGCCCAAATACTTATTTTAAAAAATTAATAACAGAAAAAATAAAGGAGAAGAAGAGAAAGGGAAGGGGAGATGAATCCTCTTTGATCCTTTAAAGACAGATGTGAAGGCTGGTGCTCAGGCAGCCATCTTGTGGAAGGTAGATGCCCATTCTAACATTGTCTGAGCAAAGATACAAAAGGAAATTAAGTCACTAAAACCTCATGAAGATACCATTTCAACCCTGGTTGCATATTAGATTTTAATTGATACCAGTGCAGTAACTCAGAGCGGATGCTGCAAATTACAGAATCTAAAATTTTAGAAGTAACTGGGACTGGACAGGGTTGAATGTTAAGGTAAAAATGTAGCAGCCTAGAGTTTTGTTACCTTTAATTATTTGGTAGTGAAACATATGGTCAAATGGAAGGGCTGATATAGCATAGAGGCCAACAATTATGGCGCTCAAAATTTTCAGATTCAGGAAAGAAAAAAAAAAATTGCAGCGGCCCTCCCTGGTGGCGCAGTGGGTTAAAGCACAGCACTGAGAATCTAAAGCCGCTTCTGCAAGAGTTCGATTCCCGCCTGCCCCGGAGGTGACCACATGGCGTGGCAGACCTCTCCTGACCTGCCCGCTGCTCCCCTCAGCAGTGTACTTGGTCAATCTGCCTGTTCTGCTCCCCAGTCTGTCTATGGTGAAGCCTCCTGAGCCTCTGGCCTGTACCCCATTTCTGTATGCACAAATAAATAAATCTTAAAAAAAGAAAAAACAAAAAACATTGCAGCAAGAATAATTGTCATGGAATTAATTAAGCATACATTAAAAATTCCCATGAATTAATGAGAATAAGACAAACCATTCAATTAAATAATGAACAAAAGTATCAAAGAGGTATTGCCCAGCGGAGAAAGCATAAATGGTCACAAACACACAAGATATTGTTTAATTAGCAATCAGGGAAAGACAAATTTAGGCCCTGAGATTAAAATTTCACAACTTGGCAAAAAAAATTTAATTTAGAAGACACAAAGCATTGGGCAATATGTGGAACAGTGCTAAGGGTGGTGAGATTTGACAAATTATTATAGAAGAGTGTGCAAGAAACAGTTAACTTATGTACATCCCATCCCTTGCAATTCTGCTCCTGATTTTATCCCTGGGGAAGCTCTTGACAGTGTGCATAAAGAGTCAAAATGTATAGATTCATAAAAAATAGTAGTTGCCATCATTGGCTGCAGAACAGATGAACAGATTTTACATTAACCAATTACTTAACACAGAAATGCATAGAGTAGTGAAAATGAAATAAAAATAGCCACATGTATCAACATGATTAAGTTTTAGGAATAATGTTGAAAGGAAAAACTTTCAACAGATTTTTTTCTATATATAAAAAGTACAAAAACTAAGTCATAGATTATAAAAGGATGCATAAATATGTACCAAATCAGGATTGCAGTTGCCTCTGGAAGTGTGGACGTTTGTTTTAGTTTTTAAATGTCTTTATATATATTATATGCACTCTTTTACTATGATCAAATTCACAGTAAAAACAAACAGTGTTTGGTGGAAACAAATTATTGGTTATGATTACTCACATAAAGATTTCACCAGAGATATATAACTTACAAGTAGAATAAATTACCATATTACAAAAAATATATAGGAAATGCCAGCCATGGGACCCTGACCCTGAGCTCATGCTAATGAATAGACTACTAACTCCCCAATTATGGTTTCTGGGAAGGATCTCTGAGTGCTCATGTCAGCTGAGGCCATTGAGAATAAAAAATATTCAGAAGATCCTCACAGAGGTTCGAACAAGCATTCCCTGATGACTTGACCAAGGCACCACTCACTGCTCAGTCTGAATATTTAGGATCTGATCATGTTCAGATCAGTAACTACAGTGTGTTCCTCCTGTCTCTCTCTCTCTCTCTCTCTATTTTTTTCTTCAGAGTTTATTATTTTTACTTATGCATATAGAATCGACGTACAGGCCAGGGGTGTAAGGGTGGTGAGAGGATTCACTGGAGACAGAGTGGGGAACAGAACAGACATCAATGAAGTACACTGCTGAGGGGAGCAGCAGGCAAGACAGAGGAGGTCTGCTGTACCAGTGGATCACCTCCCTGGCCAGAGATTGAACTCGTGGTGAAACAGCTGTGGCCAGCTTCCTATCGCTTTGCTCCAACCCATTGCACCACCAGGGAAGGCCCAACTCCTACCTCTTTTCTAAATAAGATTTCAGTAGTGGCATCTCATTCCTCTTCTGCCATTGTATGTTAGGTGTGTTTGGAACAGATGGCTTGTCTTTCAGTTTTAGATTCCTTATAAGAGATAGCTGTCTCTGGTATAAAGGGACATCAAGGGGCCTGGACTCTGAGTTGGATAACATCATTGATGAGATATAAGGAAGTTCATGTGTATTTTACGGATGGGGTGAACATGGGAAGGAAAGGAGGTGGCCCACATTGGACACTGGGGTGGAAATGACCCATTGCCCATCGCATGATGGGCACACACTTTCTTTCTATTAATCAGACCCTGACTTTGTTGGAACAATGCTCAGCTATAACAACAAAAACCCTGTTGATCAGCCTTCCTAACTAGTGGGGTAATCAAATGAGAAGGTTTGGGCCTGTGAAATTTCAGTGACAATATAGGAGAACCTCTTAAAATCTCATTCATCTAGCAAGGGCATTTTTGCCCTTGCCCATGCCCACTTTCTCTAGCGTGATCATAGAAATAAATGTTGGAACAGCAGGAGATATCTTGTGATAGTGAGTTGCCCTTGAGGATAAAAGCTGTTACTCACTAAATGTTTGCGTTACTTCAAAATTTATATGTTGAAGTCCTAACCTGTATAGCTGTATCTGCAATAAAGAAGAAATAAACAAGGTTAAATGAGGTTATCAGGGTGATAATCTGATAAAAATTAATGTCTTACAAGACACCCTCTCTCTCTCCAGCTTAGAGTAAAAGCCAAGTCAGGAACCACAGCCATCTGCAAACCAGGAAGAGAGCTCCCACCAGATACTGAACTCTGCCAGAACCTTGATCTTAGAATTTTCAGTTGTCAGAACCATGGAAAAAAATTTTTTTATTGTTTCAGTCACCCATTTTATGGCATTCTATTATGATAGCCCAAGCTGACTAATATAGAAGCCATGTGTTTATGATGGTGGCGAGAATAGATAATTCAGCAATAATAGTTGGCAACTCCAACCCATTTTCAACAAGACAGATCTTTCAATGAGACAGATAAAGTTTTTT
>NW_004567103.1:82028039-82033576 GCF_000260355.1 Condylura cristata
AGCCTCTGGCCTGTACCCCAGTTCTGTATGCACAAATAAATAAATCTTTAAAAAAAAAAAAAAAGATTTATTTATGCACACAGAACTGAGGTATAGGCTAGAGGTGCAGGAGCAGCGAAAGGATACACCAGAGACTAAGTGGGGAACAGAGTAGGCAGATTGACGAAGTACACTGCTCAGGGGAGTAGTGGGTGGGACAGGAGAGGTCCACTGTGCCATGTGGATCACCTCCGGGACCAGGGATCGAAACCTGCACTGAAGCTGCTGCAGCTCGTTTGCAGTGCTGTGTCCTAACCCATTGCGCCACCACAGAGGGCCCCAGATAAAAGTTTTAACAACACTATAAACTAAGCTAACAAGACTGAAAAGACATCTATGAAACACTCCACCCAACGACAGCAGAAAACATTATCTGAATTCCCCGGGATAGGCCAGATGCTAGACCATAAAATGAGCCTCAAAAATTTTAAAATATTGGTAACATAAAAAGTATGTTTTCCCACCACAAAGGAATTGCAAATCAATAAAATAAGAAACTGTGAAGATTATAAAACTATGGAAATTAAATAACATATTCCAAGATAGATCAAATAGAGAATGAGTCAAAGACGTCACAGGGGGAATTAGAAAATACTTTAAGATGAATGAAAATGAAAACACAACATATCAAAACTTACTGATGCAAGCCAAATATCAGCAAATTGCTAAGTAGGAAACGCCAGGATTTTGTGTTCCACAGAAAATTAAGTAAACAACTAAAGGCTGTCTCAAATAACCTTACAAGAACTCTGAAAAACAGTCAAGATTCAGAGCAAACAAGTGAATTCCCAACTGAGAAAAAGACACCTTCTGGGTGGGAAATTTCATGGTATTTTACTTTCCGTTTTCACAGTGGCTCTCTGGCACTTCACTTTGAAGGAAAATATGGCCTCTCTCCCAGCTCCCTTCTGGAAGCCTGAAAAAGCATAACTAACCAAAACTGCAATATTCTAAACTCTATTGGGTCTCTGTGTCCTCTAATTTAGAACTCGGATGGCTGAAAGAGCTTGGATCTCTGCTCAAAGAAAACCACAGGAAATAGCTGGCACAACTTATGAAAACTACAGGGGCCCGCAAACCTGCAGAACTCTAAGGTAAAAGATGACTGATGAAGGAATACAACAAGGCATGTAAAACACTGCAAGAAAGTAGGGTGTGACTCTGAGGGGATTCAAGACATTTGAAAGCAGTTATATACATGAAGAAACTGGAAAAAAGCATAGACATGCCAAAAAATTACAGAAGCCCAGAAAAGTCCTGAGAAGATCTTGTTCCACAATTTTGGACTCCATTACTTACATAGTCTTTGGTAATTCAAGGAATGTATTCACTACAAGATCAGTTTTGATATAAATTAGAATTGAGACTCTTGATGACATTTGTGGTTGCTATGACATTGAAAAAAAAAAAAGAAAAAAAAAACAGATCCGAATAATATGATTAGAAAAAAGCAAATGTAATTGACCTTAATTTTCAGGAGGACCTATAGTTACTGCGGCACATAGAATCTTCAGAGAATGTTCTTGGTATGACCATGAAAAATGGTAAAAGTTAAGGGAAAAATAACCCAATACAAATAGGGCCATTAAGAGCTCAGTTTCTTCAGAAATAAAGTTTGACTCATCACTTCCTCCTCTTGGAATGAGGCTAAAAATAAGTAGTGTTTGTTTTGAATATCCAGTAGTGTTTGTTTTGAGATCAGATATGAGGGAAGGCAGAATCACTCTTCTTTCCACTTCCCATACTCATCTTCAACCAACACATTTTCCTCACCCAGAACTTTCATCAGTTCTTGCATGCGTTTCAAAATTCAGTTCATTTAATATTCTGAGGAACTTTCTGTCCTTGCTTCCCTTCCACTCCATACTTGCTTAATGGATGGAACTCTTTTCCACATAGCTCTCTTCAGCTCAGCTGCCTTCTGTGTTACGTAGCTTCACCTGGCTGCCCTGTTCTCTTCCCATAGTTCCTAGCAGCTAGTTCAAGGTGGTGGCTTATAAATGGGGGGGGGGGGGAAGGAATCTCCCTTTACAAAACCGCAAATGTGAACAAGTATTGTTTGTATTTTATCATAAAACTTTTTTTTAAGATTTATTTGTTTATTCATATAGAACTGGGGTACAGGCCAGAGGTGCAAGGGCAGTGAGAGGATTCACCAGAGACAGAGTGGGGAGCAGAACAGGCAGATCGGCAAAGTACACTGCTGAGGGGAGCAGCGGTGGGGTCAGGAGAGGTCTGCTGCGCCATGTGGTCACCTCCGGGGCAGGTGGGGATCGAACTCATGCAGAAGTGGCTTTAGCTTCTTAGTGCTGTGCCACCATAAAACTTTTAAAAAATATTTATTTATTAATGCATACAAGAGTGGAAGGTACGCAAGAGATGGGGTATACGTGAGAGGATTCACCAGAGTGGGGAACAGAACAGGCAGACTGACAAAGTACACTGCTGAGGGGAGCAGTGTGCAGGACAGATAAGGCCTGCTGTGTCATATGGGTCACTTCCCTGCCCAAGGATTGAACTGGTGCTGCAATGGCTACGGATCCATTCTCAGTATTGACTTAACCTCTTGCGCCATCAGGAGGCTCTATCATGAAACTTTAATGCTGCCCTGACACCATTTCACTAGCTCCAGCTGGATATATTACAACTTAATTCTGACTCTACTTGACTTAGCACAGACTCCTCTTACTACCTATTAAGGATAAAGTTCTCCATAAGACTGCTCCCACCTCAGGCATCAAGCTGCAAGTCTCAGGGGCCAGTTACACTTCTGACTGCGCGGTTGTAAGTTAGGGGTATCAGTGCTCACTTACATTCAATGATTCACTAGAACAAACATTGAAACTAACAATAAACACTGTCTTTACAATACAGTTTTACTATAAAAGCTGCAACTCAGGAGCAATCAGATGGATAGCCACACAGGGGGTGGGGTGTCCAGATGTGAGCCTCATGTCCTTTCACCATGAAGTCAATGCAAGTGTTCACGAAATTGAATCCTGGTTGACTGGAACAAAGAAAAACTATTTATTTGGGGTTAGGTTGGATTTTGGACTGCACAGACCTATAAAGCCCCTGGATCCTTTTTTGAGCTTCTGGGGGTGGAGAAGGCTAATATACACAAAGAAAAGGCAGACTAGTTACACGGAGGTCCACTATGCAAATGAGGCTGGAAGTCAGTCAAGTTCCAATTGGTGTAGTAATATGCAAATTGGGTCAAGAGTTAGTCAAGCTGGGCTGTCTGGAGCAGCTTGCCTTATTGCATGGGTCTTTCTGAACTCCGCTAAGTAGCCAGGGGATCTGGCCAGGCCTGGGCCCGATAGCCTCCTGGGTCCTGTTTTGGTTTGATCCAGACATGGTTTGTGCCTTACATTTCTTTCGTTTTCTTTCTTTCTTTCGTTTTCTTTCTTTCTTTCGTTTTCTTTCTTTCTTTCTTTCTTTCTTTCTTTCTTTCTTTCTTTCTTTCTTTCTTTCTTTCTTTCTTTCTTTCTTTCTTTCTTTCTTTCCTTTTAAAGATTTATTTATTTATGCTTATAGAATGGGGGTACAGGCCAGAGATGTGGTGGGTGAGAGGATTCACTAGAGACAAAGTGGGGAGCAGAACAGACAGATCGACAAAGTAAACTGCTGAGGGGAGCAGCGGCCCGGTCAGGAGAGGTCTGACGTGCCATGTGGTCACCTCCGGGGCAGGAGGGGATCGAACTCATGCAGAAGTGGCTTTAGCTTCTCAGTGCTGTGCTTTAACCCGCTGCGCCAACAGGGAGGGCCCTCGTTTTCTTTCTTTCTAAAATATTTCTTGTCCCATAGCACTCTCACATTACATTAATGTGTTCATCAACCTAAACCTCCTTGAGCTTTGGATGTCCAGAGTTTTATTGAGGAATATATATCATTTGTTCTGTGACTGAGCGCTGTCTTGAGTCCTCCAAAAGTTGGAGGATGAGGTTAAATGTTCCAATCCTTGATCACAAGCTTGATCTTTCTGATGTAACCAGCCCTTCCCTTGAAACTGTCTCATGACTCACCTTATTAGCATAAACTCAGGCATTCTGGCAGGAGTGGCAGAAAGGGCTTGATAGTGAATAACAAAAGACACTCCAAGCACTCTGGAGATTCCAAGGGTCTGAAATGGTCCCAGAAACTGTGAGAAAAGACTACATAGAGTCTTTATATCACTGATGAATATGAATCATATTTCACCATAGAACTTGAATCTTACATACTAACTCACCAACTGTTTTTCAATAAAGGTTCAGGATATTACCATAAGTCAATAAATAATCAGGTCTGAGCAAACATGCAGAGTAGCCAGATTCAGAAATAAAGGTTTTCTGTCTGAACTCTTATCCTGTATACTGTAAAAGTCAAGGGTACTGTGATAATTAATATATGGAAACCCTCCTTAAACGAGGTCATAAGGTTAGAAGAGAGTTTTCACACTTCAGCAATCAGCAAATCACAAGCACAAATATGCCTTGCAAGTTCCCTGTAAAGTAATGTTGCTTCTTCCACCCCCACCCCCAATTTGAAAGAAGGGGATTCCTTTACCCAGCCATAGCCTCTCCAAAGGCTATAATAAGATGTTGGCTTTCCACAAAGTGCTTGTGTGTCTCACCCTAAGACTATTAATTGTCTTTTTGTGGTTCTTTCTGAATAAGCCCATTTTGTTGCTTTAGTAACTGCTCATTGTTTGAAGTCAAGAGTATAGCTAACTGTATAAGCTCTCCTGAGCACAAGCTCCTGTAAATATTTTCAAGAGAGAGAGAAAAAAAAATACCAACAAGGCAATCAGATTGAATTGAGTCTTTTGCCTTCACATTCTGTGACTCACTTTAAATATTGCCTAATCATTTAGCACATTTTAATACTCTTACTTTTGAATTGGCAATTTTTTGAGGCATTCTGCATTCTTTGGGTGGGAGATGTCAATGCCTTTTATAGCTAAATCATTGTGTCCCACTTTTCTAGAATTGACACACAGAGCCAGGAACAAAACACATTTGAGATACACAGGAATGTGGGAAACTTTTTACTTTAAGTGAAAGGGAGAGCAGAGGAGGAAAGTTGCCAGTTGTGTAGTAACAGAAACTTTTCCCTGCCCCATGATAACTACTCTCTCCTTCTTCTAGGAACTCCAATATTGAATAGAACACAAAGATGTCCAGAGGGAGAACACATTTCCCATCGGGAGGCAAATCCCTGTGATTGATTCTGACCACTGACATTGAGAGGAGCTGGTGTGTCATTTTTGGTCCCTGCCCATAAACACCGTTTTCTTTCACGCTCTGCTGGGAGCATGGACTTTTGGCAGACAACATCTTGGACAAGGAGGTCCAGAGCATAGGGGTTGTGAAGCAGAATGCTGGAAACAGCTTTGTTTCAGATGATTGTGCAACTACTGCTCCAGCACTGAGCCATGAAGAAGGGCATCAACTCTATCTTGAATAAGCTATTATTTTTTGTTTCTGCCATATGCAGCATGTGCAAACAGAAAGCTG
>NW_004567103.1:82034740-82051942 GCF_000260355.1 Condylura cristata
AAGGGGTTCGAACTCAGGTTGAAGTGGTTTTAGCTTCTCAGTGCTGTGCTTTAACCCGCTGCATTACCAGAAAGGACCCCAATTATACCTTTTTAAATTTTATTTTATTTATGCACACATAACTGGGGTAAGGCCAGAGGAGAACGGGTGGTGAGAGGATTCACCAGAAATAGAGTGGGGAGCAGAACAGGCAGATCGACAAAATACACTGCTGAGGGGAGTAGCGGGCGAGACAGGAGAGGCCTGCTGCACCATGTGGGTCATCTCCTGGGTGGAATCGAGTTTGCACTGAAGCGGCTGCAGCTTGCCTTAGCTTCTCACTGCAGCTCTTCAACAAGTTGGCCACCAGGGATGGCACTACTTATATCTATTATGTTTATTTATATCTGCTTTTTGATGAATATTATGTTTGAGAGGTGTGTTTTGTTAACTTTCATTGCCATGAGATTTCACATTGCGTGAATACATCACAATTTAGCCATTATTCTGCTGATAAACATTTGGATGATTTATATGGTTTATAACTTGTCGGGAGAGGGGGAAATAGCATAAATGATGCTTTATGAACATTCTTTTGTCTCCTAGTGCCCCAATACTCATCTGCTTTGTGAATTGAATACAGACTGAGAATAGATGAGGTTGTTACAATTGGAACTAAGACATCTAAAAGAGACTCCAACCACAATTTAAAAATAGAGGGCCTCAACAGTTGACAAACACAAGCAATGGTGTGAATTGAAAGCTCAATGGCAGAGCACACACAAATAGAATAGAGAGAAAAAAGAATATTTAAAAAAAGAATGTAAGAACAATTTGGGATTACATGAAGGGAGATAACATCCATATCAGGGGTTCCCAGAGGGGGGAAGAGAATGAGAAAGGCACAGAATATTCATTGAAAGAAATAATCATTGAAAACTATCTCAAGTGGGAAAAATGGACAATATGATTCAAGCGCTCCAAAAAATTTCAAACAAAATAATAACAGACAGCCACATTCCAAGACACATTATAATAAAGCTATTGAAAGTCAATGACAAGGACAGAACATTGCAAATCTTGTGAAGAAAAAAGTAACTGATAAGGGAACAACAATTAGACTATCTATGGAAACTGGACTATCAGCAAGAAGGGAATGTCAGGAGATAATTAAGTTACACAAAGGAAAATATTGCCAGCCTAGAATAATTTATCCTGCAAGAGTAACACTCAAGAAATGAAGGAGCTTCACTAAAAGCAAAACTAATAGAATGTGTCAACACCAAGCCACACAATAAAGAAAAGCTAAAAGCAGTACATAAAGTAACAGAACAATACAGAGCTAACAAACACTAAATTATATAACCTGAAGGAACTGAGTAACAATGTGGACTGTCAGGGCAAGTTGGAGACCATTCATCAATCACAAAAATAACCAACCATATACTAACTTCAGTAGAATCTTCAAACAACAATCGAAAGATGTAGCATATAAGAAAGAGGAAATGGAACCTAAACAAAATATAAAAAGATGTCAAAAAGTAAAAAGACAAACTAAAAAGAAGATGAGCATTTATCTTTTAATAATCACCTTCAATGTACATAACCTGAACATACCTGTTAAAAAGGCGGAGAATGGGCCCTCCCTGGTGGCGCAGTGGGTTAAAGCACAGCACTGAGAATCTAAAGCCGCTTCCGCATGAGTTCGATTCCCGCCTGCCCCGGAGGTGACCACATGGCGTGGCAGACCTCTCCTGGCCCACCCGCTGCTCCCCTCAGCAGTGTACTTCGTCGATCTGCCTGTTCTGTTCCCCACTCTGTCTCTGGTGAAGCCTCTCACCGCCCCTGAGCCTCTGGCCTGCACCCCAGTTCTGTATACACAAAAAAATAAATCTTTAAAAAAAAAAAAAAAAGGCGTAGAATGGTTGAATGGATTTCAAAGCAGATCCAACCTGCTGCTGATATAAGAAACTAATTTTACCAACAAAGATACATGCAAACTTAAAGTTAGACAATCCTACAAGCAAGTCATAATAAAAAGAAAATCAAGAAGAACACGTGTCCCATAAAACAGACCTCCAATTAAAAAAGGTAACAAGAGGGATCCTCCTTGGTGGCGCAGTGGAATAAAACATAGCACTGAGAAGCTAAAAGTCACTTCAGCATGAGTTCAACCCCTGCCTGAGAGCTGACCCACATGGCACAGCAGACCTCTCCTGACCCGCCCGCTGTTCCCCTCAGCAGTGTACTTCGTTGATCTGCCTGTTCTGCTCCCCAGTCTCTGGTGAATCCTCTCACCATCCCTGCACCTCTGGCCTGTACCCCAGTTCTGTATGCATAAATAAATAAATTTTTTTTAATGCCAAAGACAGGCATTAAGACTTAGACAGACATAACAACGAAGAGCCAACTAGAACATGAAGGAATAATAATCATAAATATACAGCACAAATGATGGACCAGAGTACATGTGACAAATGACAAACAAAACTAGCCAGAGTACTGACAACACAATAGTACCAGACACTTTTAATAATCTACTTACAACTGAGGACAGAGCAATGAGCAGAGCATAAATGAGGAAACAATAGCTATAAATGAGAAGCTAAACTGAAACTGGATAAGCTTAACAGATATCTGCATAACACTTTCCCCAAAAGAATGTGCAAACATTAACTCAATGAACTCCTTACTGTAGAATGTTTATTGGAGCACTCACAAATGCTCACTGATAGAAGATTGGCTCAAGATATAGTAAGTCCACACCATAGAATATTATTTAGCCATATAAAAGATGAAATGCTGCCATTTATAGCAAAATGGAAGGAGTTTGAGAGAATTATGTATAGTAATATAAGTCAGAATGACAAACATTGGACATTTACAGAGTGGATAATTGGACAGAGTAAAATACTTATAAAAACTACCAGACATCAATAAACAAAGTGAGGTTTTTGAGGTTAAAAGGGAGGGAAATAGGGTCATGGGGATATAAGGAAAAATAAATAAACACTGTAATATTAAGAAATATTTTTATACTTTTTAAAAAAAGGTTTATTTATTTTGTATTCAGAACTGGGATACAGGTCAGAGGTGCAGGGGTGAGAGGAATCACCAGAGACAGAGAAAGAGCAAAACAGGTGGAGTGACTGAAACACACTGCTAAGGAGAGCAGTGGGCAGGTCAGGAGAGGTCTGCCGCTCCATGTGGGTCAGCTCCCTGGCTGGGGATAGCTTCATAGTGCTGTGCTTTAACTTTTTGTGCCATCAGGGAGGCTCCCTGTTTTTATAATTTTCTTCAGAAAAGTCTTGCCCACTATTTTTTGCTATATTACTTCTAGTTATTTGAAAATTTTGTTTTGCTGTAAACAGTCTGTATTTCAAATGGATCTTTGTTGCTGACATATGGAAGTACAGATGCTGTTCTTAGTGAATTTTACCCAACAACTTAGCTGAATTCATCAGTTCCATCAATTCTAATATTTATCGGTAAGTTCTTTGGATGTCCTGTTTATGCAGCCATTTCACCCTCAAATTATGGTAGTTTTACTTCTTCCTTTGCAATCCTTCTGACTTTAATTTTTTGGTGTGTTATTCTCCATTTAGGTCTTTGCAGGGCCTGCCATACAACATTTAATAGAAGGAGCAATAACATGCGTCTGGCCTTGCCCCAGATCTCAAAGGGGAAGCTTTCAACAGTTTATCATTAAGTATGATGTTTGTTCTAGAGATTTTATACTAAACTCTTATCAGATTAATAAAGTTTCTTGTAGAGCATGGTGACTATAATTAAAAATACTATATTACTTATTTGAAAGTTGCTAAGAGTACATTTTAGGGCCTCACTGGGGATGCAAAGGGTTAAGTCTCAGCACTGTGAGGCTGCCTGCAGCCACTTCAGCCTAGTGATGCCAGTGCTGACACTTAACCCCTAACCACACCGGAGGCCCCCAACTCCAGAATATTTTAATTAAACTCAGAAGAAGCTCCATGTTCAATAACAGTCATTTCCACTCTCTTCTTTCCCCAGCACTTGGCAACTGCCAATCTATTTTCTGGCTCTACAGATTTACCTGTTTTGGATATTTTATATAAATGACAGCATACACTAGGTAGTATTTTATGATTACTTTCTTTTACCTACCTTGCTTTTAAGGTTCATTCATGTTATAGTACATATGACTATGTCGTTCCTTTCTTTTTATGCTGAGTACTTCATTGTGTGTATATGCCACATTTTGCTTAACCATCAGCTGATAGGCATTTGTGTTTGCACTTTTGGGCTACTGTTGCTACAAACATTCTTCTCTCTGTTTCACCATTTTTATTTTTTTATTATAATAGTTTATTTTTACAACATTTTGTGCCTTTTTCTATCTCAGTTGTAATCCCTGTGGGCTTCCCATCACCAAATTACGCATGTGCCATCACCATAGCCCAATGCACTTCCCTCCCCCCCACTGTTTTTGATCCCATTCCCCACTCCACCCCCATAAAATGTCTCTGGTAAATAGTTGTTCATTATTATTATTTTTTTCAGTTTCACCATTTTTAATTTATGTGATTTCTGCATATTATTTCCCTTATACTTTGAGTTTATTTTGCTATTATTTTTGTGTCTTCTTGAGATAAATGGTTAAGTTATAATTTTTCAACTTGTCCTTTCATCTGCCATGTGCATCTCAGGCTAAAATTTCCACAGCACTTCATTTTAGTTCATTTCACAAATTCAGATAGGCATTATCTTCATTATCATGCAGGTTGAAATATTTTCTAATTTCATCATTATTTCTTCCTTGTCCACTGGATTATTATGATGTGCTTACAAATATAATGCTTTGCCTGGTTTTATTTTCTCCCAACTTGTTTTTAAAGTACTTATATCCTTTTAGATTTGCCTATTGGTAACAGCATGTAGTTGTGGTTTTTAAAAATCCAGTCTAAATTTTTTTTATCATTTCTTTAGTGTGTTCTGATTGTATTTAATGCATTTGGTGATATAACACCTTGAACCTAATTCTCATTCTGTGTTGTCTATTTGTCCCACCTGAACGATTTCCTTTTTTATTCTTTTTGCCTTCTTTTGGATTATTATTATTGATTATTATTATATAGTCTCCCACCTCACACCCCCATCATTTATTAGTTTCAAATTTACAATCTATTCTAACAGTATTTTAAAGTTTTCTTTAGAATTTCAAAAGGTATTCTTGACCTTTTAAGATCTAATGTTAATCAATATTTCTGGTTTTCTCCTTAGGATATTTTTTTTTAAAGATTTATTTATGTATTCATACAGAACTGGAGTATAGGCCAGAGATGCGGAGGGTGGGAGGAGCCACCAGAGACAAAGCAGGGAGCAGAACAGGCAGATCAATGAAGTACACTGCTGAGGGGAGCAGCGGGCGGGTCAGGAGACGTCTGCCACGCCATGTGGTCACCTCCGCGGCAGGCGGGAATCGAACTCATGCAGAAGTGGCTTTAGCTTCTCAGTGCAGTGCTTTTACCCACTGCGCCACCAGGGAGGGCCGGATCTTTTTCTTTTTTAAGATTTATTTTATTCATTTATGCATAGAAGAGCTGGGGTATAGGCCAGAGGTACAGTGGGGGTTTGGGAGATGAGGGGAGTGAGAGGATTCACCAGAGAGACAGAGTGGGGAGCTGAACAGGCAGATTGATGAAGGACACCAATAAGGGGAGCAGTTGTGGGAGGGACAGGAAAGGCCAGCTCCATGGCCAGCCGGTGATCAACTCTGTTGTAGTGGCTGTGGATAGCTTGATAGAGCAAAAGACATAACCCCTTGCACCACAAGGGAGGATCTTTTGTGTGAGTTTTCCGCTGATCATACCTCCAAAGGTGGCAGGTTACTGTTTATTGTGTGTGGAAGTGTACTTTAAAAATTATATAGGGCCCTCCCTGGTGGCGCAGCGGGTTAAAGCACAGTACTAAGAAGCTTAGGCCACTTCCGCATGAGTTCGATTCCCGCCTGCCGCGGAGGTGACCACATGGCGTGGCAGACCTCTCCTGGCCCGCCCGCTGCTCCCCTCAGCAGTGTACTTCGTTGATCTGCCTGTTCTGCTCCCCACTCTGTCCCTGGTGGCTCCTCCCACCCTCCGCATCTCTGGCCTGTACCCCAGTTCTGTATGAATAAATAAATAAATAAATAAATCACTTCAGTGATGTTTTCTTTCTCTAATGATGATTTCTGTTAGCTTCTCAAGAACTTGGGGCACTTGTGACTTAAGCATGCTACTCTTCTCTAAGGGAATGAAGTTGTTAAAAGCCTTGCCTTGCATGTCGGTTGTCTGGCTTTTCTCTTCTGGGTCAGCAAACATGCCCAGGACACAAGTTGTCCTAAATACTAGGCTCTTTCTCCAGATGTCCGTTAATTATTAGTTAATTATTAGTAGTATATTTTACTACCTTGTTAACTCTGATGCATTTAATCAAATTTTCAAAATACTTCTTATACCTTTTAAATTTAACTTCTACAGAAGTATTTACCCAAAATTATTAATATCTAGCCCCATGATCTTCCACTTCACTGTATTTGTGGCATCCCTGCATGTTTTTGAAAATGTGGGGGCTTCTTCTTTTACATGGCTGGATAGTTTCTCATCGAAAGACTGAGTTATACCATCTTTAGCTGTTTTAACTTCAGTTAGATGATTGAGCTGTCTCTCTGTTGCCCAGCGTTCTCCACTACAAAGACTTCATAGAAGAGCAGCCCTCCTGCCCCCAGGATTATGCAGGAGCTCCTCATTGCCAGCTCTGTCCCTGTGTCCCTCAGCAGCCTCCTGCCTGCCCCTGCCCTACACCTGCTGGGACTTCTCTGCACTGACCCCTCAGCAGAGGCCACTGTCCAAAGCTGCCTGCCCAGGACTGTGTAGACCTCTCTTTCAGCAAACCTGTCCCTTTCAGGGCAGCTCTTTCTGCCTGCTTATGTTTATGCAAGTGTCCTTGCACAAAGGCCAGAGATGTGAAGGGTGAAAGGATTCACCAGAGACAGAGAGGGGAGCAGAACAGGCAGATTGATGAAGTACACTGCTGAGGGGAGCAGCGGGCAGGTCAGGAGAGGTCTGCGGCACCATGTGGATCTCCTCTGCCATGTGGATCTCCCCCAGGGGCAGGCAGGGATCGAACTCATTCGGAAGTGACTTAAGCCTTTCAGTGCTGCGCTTCAACTTGCTGCGCCACCAGGGAGGGCCTTTCTCCCTTTTTTTTATAATAAACCTGTCTATATCTAAATCTATACCCATATCCATATTTCTCTATCATCTATCTATCTATCTATCTATCTATCTATCTATCTATCTATCTATCTATCTATCTATCTATCTATCTATCTATCTATCTATCTATCTATCTATCTATCTATCTATCTATCTATCTATCTGTCTATCTATCTATCTATAAAGATTCCTTACAGAGTAAGAAGCAGATATTACCTTTGGGAGAGCCAGGTAACCAGGGCTGGGGACCACACAGCTGAGGACAGCAGCCGACAGGGACACACCCTTCTCAGGTAAGGAGACAAACCTTATGTTTAAAAGCTATGACACTGGAATCCAGCTAGAACCCGCACCTGAGCTGACCCCAAGAGCCAAATGTCACCTGCATGGTGTCCATGTTCAACAGAAGTTGCTTCTCATCTTGAGGCATGTCTTATTAGCAGTAGCAGAACCTAGTTACACTCAGAACCCAGCGCCACAGGACTTTAGCTCCCCCGAAGGGAAAGCATGCTAAAACGGTTAAGAGATGGTTAAACAAGACAACCTCACAGATTAATTCTTCTCCCCTCCAATCTCATTTTTCCACAATCGGCTGGCTCTCTTTCTTGTCCTTTGGGAGATTGTCTCACAAAAGTATTTGGGATCTCAGACTTGGCTAAAAGGCAGCATCCCCATAGTTGAGAAAAATTTAGGCATCAGAACCATTTTCTCCTTTGTCCTTTATTAGGAGGTAAAACCAGGTGATGAAGATATGAGTTGAGCACCAAAAAGGAGTGAAAGAAGAAAAAGACTCTCATGTTTAGGATACCAGTGGGCTGAGAAAACTGCTAAAAAGAGATAGCTCCCCTCTTTCTAGTGCCACCTGCAGTAAGGGTATTTCACGAGGGTGCTGGTGCCCTGGGGTTGTCCCTGCAGACATTCAGTGGGCTCATGTATCACAGCATTTCTAGCATGGGGGTCCACAGGTATATTCTCAGGGTGCTGCAAATCCTTTACAAGAATTTAACTTTTGGGCCTTCTCTGGTGGTGCTGTGGATTAAAGCACAGCATTGTGGAGCTATCTGCAGTCACTGCAGCGTGAATTCAATCCCTGGCCAGGGAGCTGACCCACATGGCACAGCAGATCTCTCCTGCCCCACCTGCTGTTCCCCTCAGCAGTATATTTCAGTCACTCTGCCTGTTCTGCTCCCCACTCATTTGGCGAGTCCTCTTAACCCTATACCTCTGGCCTCTATCCCAGTGCTTGTATGCATAAATAAATAAATCTTTTTAAAAAGGGCCCTCCCTGGTGGTGCAAAGGGTTAGGACGCAACATTGCAAACTGGCCGCAGCCGCTTCAGTGTGAGTTCTTCCCTGGCCCCCGAGGTGACCCACATGGCACGGCAGACCTCGCCTGACCTGCCCGCTGCTCTCCTCAGCAGCGTACTTCGTCGATCTGCCTGTTCTGCTCCCCACTCTGTCTCTGGTGAATCCTCTCACCACCCCTGCACCTCTGGCTTGTACCCCAGTTCTGTATGTGTAAATAAATAAATCTTAAAAAAAAATCTTTAACAAAAAAGAATTTAAGTTTGGACATTTCTAGGTCTATACTGCAAAGAATAAGACTCATCTAAATGTCATCTTAAAATAGCATTCTTACACATTTTTATTTTTCAATTATGAAAGTCAATCAAAAGAAAACACGTATAACAAACATGTTCATTATGTGCCGTAAAAATAAAATGACACCTGTGAATTCGCTTCCCCACTTATGAGCTAGATATTTTCAATATCATGGACTGTGGCTACATGTTCTTCCTTGGTGTATCCCCCATTAAAGTACAACATGGAGGCCAAACTTGAAAATGCCAAGCAGACAAAAACCATTGAAGCCTGTAAACAGCAATTCTAACTTATGTAGGAACATAAGCAAAATTTAACTTAGGTTATCAATTATAAATACCTGTGATAATCATACAAGAAACATAAGTCATTTCCTAAAATGGCATGAGAGAGTCATGTTAACTCCATTATCTTAACTAATTAGATGAAGGTTAAGCAGCATCCTCATTTTCTTGTTATAAGCTGTCCTGTAATATTATGCCCTCGAACCTCACGTCAGCTCTGGGCTTGAAATATCCCAGTTTACCAACTGTTTTTTTTTTTTGTGCTCAGTCACCTCTTACTGGTTCTAAAATTGACGTGATTGTTACTGGGAAGGAGTTTTGATGCCTGCTTCCCAAAACAAACCAGCATTTTCCCTTGTTTCCTGTTGATTTACTTTGTAGAGTTTAACCACATGTATAGTTATCTATAGTAATCTCTAAAAAATGCATAGGTTTTGGTTGATTTTACCTTAAAAAAATAGTAAGTTATGGCCCTCCTTGGTGGCACAGTGGCTTAAGGCACAGCACTGCAAACAGGCGCAGCTGCTTTAGTGCAAGTTTGATCCCTGCCCTGGAGCTGACCCACAAGGCGCAGCGGACCTCTCCTGATCAGCCCGCTGCTCCCCTCAGCAGTATACTTTGCCAGTCTGCCTGTTGTACTCCCCATTCTGTCTCTGGTGAATCCTCTTACCACCCACACCTCTGGCCTGTATCCCAGTTCTATATGCATAAATAAATAAATCTTAAAAAAAAATAAGTAAGTTACTTTGCACATTCTTCTCTTTTTTCTTTTAAAATGGTAGTTGCAAGATTTATCGTGTCAGATTACATCATGAGAATGTTCCACAGTCTTCGCCCATCCTCTTCCCAGGGCACTGCTGGGCTGGGCTTGTTCTGGTCTTAGCAGTCCTGCGGTTTGGACACCCCCTACCGTTTTCTGGCACACTTACATCTGGTCTTGTCAAGCATGTGCGCATAGGATGAAACCATAGTTGTGAAGCATAGAATCTTGACTTTCTCAAGAGATTGTCAAACTGTTTTCTGCATTGGCCATGCTGCCTCATTACTGCGGGGCTAACAGAAGTTGCAAGACTCACTTGGTGTACACAGGTAAAATGCGAAAGACAGCATAGGAACTAAGGGCTGACTCCAAAGGCTGAGTTCACTCCCCAACTCCATTGCTTTAAGTGATTACTGTATAAAAGATAAAGGGCGATACAATATGCCAGACATTGGCCAGGGTACTCTTTACTGGTAAGTGATTTACAAAACTCCTCCTAGTCAGCTATTTCCAAATTTTATCCTTGAAAGTACTGCACACACATGCAGGTGTTTGTGTGTAAAGCTATTGCAAGATTCGAAGTAAAGGGAAAATAGATCAGATGGACATATAAAAAGTAAAAAGAATATCTGTGTAACTTCCGGTAGAAAAGAAGACAGAGGGTGAGGGGCAGGAGGGGCTCCCAGCAGCCCGCTGGTGGCAATGCAGGTATGAAGAGGGGGTGTGGGTCAGGTGGCAGAGGCTGGGGGGGGATAGGGATGGGGGGGAGAAAGGGAGGGCCGCAGTGCCCACTTTGGAGGCGGGGATTCATAGGATTTGGAGGTCCTGGATGGGAATGGAGACTGAGGTCTTCCATTAGCATCTAAATGGAGAAAAGCAGGTCATGGAAATCCTCCATGTGAGCATCCCCTGAAGCCTTCTCATGAAACATCAAGGCAGTGAGTGTGTGAATCTGGAGCTCATGGATGAGGCTGCAGGACACAGCAGGCGCAGAAGGTGCAGACATGGACTCTGCAGGGGGGGAGGAGCTGGAGGCAGGTTAAATAAATAGAGGGCACTCAGTTCCTCTTCCCTCACCTCTTCTAGCTGCTTGCCACATGCACAAACACCTGAAGCTGCCAGTTTGTGATTGTCCCACAGGAACTGGGGACTTCAAGGGGCAGAAACATTCTCTCATTGGTCCATTTATTGAGCATTATGTGTGTCAAAAATTGGGGTAGGTGCCTCAATAATAGTAATCATAGTAAGAATTACAATACAATCCTTATTTGTATGCTTTTCCAGCCAATCCCATACCTCACCTCAATTCTCTACCTCTAAAATTTTACAGAGGAAAAAAACTGGGGTCTACCCAAGTTAGAGTCACCTGGTTAAAGTCATACACCCTGAAACACTGACTTTGATTCAAGACCTTCATTCCCAACACCCAACAGCTCTTTCTCCTCGGCGAACAGCACCTCACAATTTCTCCATGCCTACCAGGAGTTGGGTGTCAAAAAACCCCAGGCTTGTGACAGCCCACCTGAACTTGCTAACATGAGCCAGGAAGATGGGAAACGACCAGAGTGGCTCAGAGAAGGGCAGACACAGAGAGTCTCTGGTTCAGTGTGGCGCTGGACTTTGAGGTTTGCATCCCTGCTCAGCCCTGAGCTGATCTGCTGGACTTCGTGATTTGCCTGTAGGCCCTCCCCTCCCGCCACCAGCATTGCTGTGATTAAATCTAGCAACTCAGTGATGTGCCGGAACAGAAAGCGGCATGCGGTAGTGTTCAGTGTCAGCTACTGTGGATATGGAAGGATGACATGTCCTGTGTGGAAATGGCAGCCTTGGAGACCAGGGAGGCAGGAGGCAGGAGGCACTGACTGGGAGCTGGTGTTAACACACCTGGGCATCTTCCAAGTCCTGAATGGTGGAGGAGGTGGGGGAGGCACCGAGCCTAAGCCATTCCTCTCCGCAGTGTGGCCTGAGCCTGGTCTGGTCTTGAGCCCTTCCTGCCCCAGTCTCTGCCTTCATGGCAGGGCGCTGAGGGAAGCAGGGGCTTGCCAAAGGTGCTGGGAACACACACAGAAACACAGCACCTCCTGAGGGGCCGGCCGGCCAGAGCCAACATTCAATCCTCTGTGCACGCCGTGGGTCTGGTGGCTGACGAGCACTGGTGTGGAAGCATTTTAATGTTTTTTAAATACATAATCTGGGATTAGATGCCCATTCACATGACCTTTGTCCGCTCTTGCCTGGAGCCACTGAAGTTTAAGTTAATAAATACTGGAGGAAATGGAAAGGCCAGGCGGAGTTAGTGCTAAGGTTCTGTGGGGAAGTTTCCCCTCTGGGGGTTTGGGGGTGGGAGGCTGGAGGAAGCTTTATGCTGGGGAGGGGGACATATGTCCCCTCTGTGAGTCACTTTCCTCTGTGAATTGTGCCCCATTTCCATTCCAGAAGTCCAGGTCCACACCTACTGTCCAGTCGACTTGTCTCAAGGACTGTCGCAAAATTTGGGAGAAAACAGGTGTCACATTTGAAGCAAAACGCTGTTACAATAGTTCTCAAACTGTAGTCACAAGCCACCAGCAGTGGCATGACCTGCAGATTTGTCAGAAATGCAGACATTTTCAGGCCCCACCTTAACCCTACAGTTCTGGGGCCCAGTCTTCCTCTTCATGAGCCCTCCAGGAGATCCTGTCATGTCAGGAGAGATGTGCAAAGGGCTGGGGACAGGGAAGAGAGCTGCTGGACACAGGCAGGAGGCTGGGGTCTACTCCCAACTCCATTTATCATGATCAAGCTGGCAAGAGCAGACAAAGGCCATGTACAGGGGAATTCACTTCCAGATTATGTATTTAAAAATACACTGACTCTGGGCCCTCCCTGGTGGGTGCAGTAGGTTAAAGCACAGCACTGAGAATCTAAAAGCCTCTTCAGCATGAGTTCGATTCCTGCTTGCCCTGGAGGTGACCACATGGTGTGGCAGACCTCTCCTGACCCACCCGCTGCTCCCCTCAGCAGTGTACTTCGTCGATCTGCCTGTTCTGTTCCCCTCTCTGTCTCTGATGAAGCCTCTCACCGCCCCTGAACCTCTGCCCTGTACCCCAGTTCTGTGTGCACAAATGAATAAATCTTTAAAAAAAATAATAAATAAAAATACACTAACTCCTTAGGTTTCAGTTTCCCCATCAGGAAGCTGAACAAGGCAGCATGTTTTAGTTGCATCTAAAGATCTGTTTCATCAGTTAATATGCCACCGGTGGAATCTTTAACATCTAAGTACCTCATCAATGATACTAATGCTGCTTATCAACTGTCCTCCCCACACCCCTTCCATGGATGGTCCAAGAAGAGCAAGAGCCATGGAGCTACTGGACAGCTTCAGGAGGTTCTGGAATCTTCAGAGAATGCTTGGAGATACACACTTTTCTGGAGAGACCATTTAGTCCCCCAAGCCCCAGAACTGCTGATTGCAAGGCACCTCTACACCTTCGACCCCCACAACCATGATGGCCTGTGGCACTCCTACAGAGTGTCAAATAAGAACTGCCTTTCAGACAGCCCCCCGGGGGAAGGAAGGGCTATGGCACCAGGGATAGAGACCCAAATATAGAAAGTGTCAAGGCCTGCCTTGCCTGAACTCAGCCCAACCCCCTTGGGGTTTTCCACATTTGCTAATGAATAACATACCAACTGTACAGGCTGGCGTGGGGGTGATTTCACCCTCCATGTATTTCCATAGCAGGAGGCAGGACAGGGGCCAGACACACACAACACAACTCTGCCAGTTGCTTCAATATACCATGGAACAATCCCAGCACCTCCCTCTATGACTCCAATTTAGAAACGAGAAGACTGAGGTAGGAAGTGATGTGACTTGCCAAAGGGTAAAGTGGGATGAGTCCAGGTATTAGTGACTGGCCCACCACCCAATCATTGGCCCAACAGGGCTGGAGGGGCAAGAGGACTCAGTCACGGGGGGGTGGTTTTGGAGCTGCCTCATGAACACAGTGGAAAATTGAAACTATTTTTTAAAAGGGTTTCAAAAACACAGGCTGACCTTTCCTGGTGTTACACATGCATTTCTGCCCAGGGTTGTCAGGAAGCCACTTCCATGCCCTGTCCCGAGATCCCAAAGCCCCAGCTGCTCGCAGGGGCTCACGGGCTGGGCTCAGCATTCCTGGGAACCCATGCTCTCATAAGGAAAGGGGCCCAAACAGGGCACCCAGCATGCAGCCCCAGCTTCCTCACGCCCAGCGCTTCCAGTCCTTCCAGTCCACATGGCGCAGCAGCAGCTCCCAGGGTCCAGGTGGGGTGTGGAGGGGCTTCTCTAAGGTTTGACCATCTTAGGATGAGCGCTCTACACATAGTTCTTGCAGATTCCCTGTAAATGTGGCCACAGGCCGCTGTCAGGGAGATGGGGCAAGCCAGCTACAGTGCAGGGTGATGAAAAAGACTGCATCAAAGCAGGGAATTGAATTAAGTTTCATTTATTCTAGGGCAAACTCAAAGGGATTTTTTTGTTTGTTTTCTTTTTTAGCAAATCCTAGCACATTATTAACAAAAAAATCTGTACATTTGCCATGATACACTTGAAAGTGAAACAAATAAGATATAAATACAGATATGGATGTAACATGAAAAAGCTCCAAAAAACAAAAAACAAAAACCCATCCTGGGGGCGTGGGGACCATGCGTGTGAACACAGTGCTGACGAAACTATTTTGGTGGCTGATTATTTTCCAGGGCATTTCTTTTTTCGTTTCCAAACATCATTGTTAGCAAAGTCCTGATGGGATCCTATAGTTCTTATCTGCTGTTCTTTAATGTGTCATATTATGCTTGATAAATAAAGGGCGTGGCAGGGAAAGAAAAAAGACTTATGAGACAAAAATCTGTTGCATTACCTGCACGGGGGTTGGGAAGCTAGTGACGAGCCACAGAAAGGCAGCCCCTTGGCTGTCTGCGGGCACCGGTCCAGCAAAGCACACACAGTGTACTTGAGGAGGGCTGCAGGCCTCACCTCGCCCCCAGCCTCTGGGACTGCGGGGGTCGGAGGAGACATGGCAGCAGCTTGAGGGAAAGCGGGATCCTGACGAAAGGCCCCAGCAGAGAGGTGGGTTGTTCTGGGCCTCAGACAGTCAGGTAAATCGGGGAGGCCAACACAGTCTTGCGTGTTTGCTCTTTTGTGTTCTGTTGTTTCATCGGAACAGGAGCCCTGCAAGGAGGCGGCGGCAAGGCAAGGCAGCTGCAGCTGTCGGGTTTCGGAGGGTGGCGTGGATGCGGCCTCCCTCTGTGAGGTGGTGACGGCATGCGAGTCTCCTCGGCAGCAGGCAGCAGTTCTGATTGAGGCCAAGAGACCTGTGAGTGATTGTATCTCTCTAGTCGGGAGATGGAAGGCTGGGCAAGTATATTCAAGGCTAGCCCTTTATGAGTACTATGAGGACATCAGGCAATGTTCAAGATTCTTCCAACTATGGGGCAGGATGGGGCCATGGTGACCTGGGAGTCAGAGTTAAAGGAGAAAGGTTTTCTAAAAGAATTAGGCATAAAGAACTTATAAATAACCTAGCCAGAACACACGTTTCTACAACAGAGTAATCAAAAGACACTTACTTGCATGGTGTAAAAAGAAATTCCATTAGTGAAATAACAGATGGTATTTATCAATGAAAGTAAGGCCTGGTCTTGCAATATTCTGAGCCAAAAGTCAGTCAATAATATTCAATCACTTAAAAATGCACCCCTGAAGTTCCCTCAACAGCAGCAGTGGGGTACTGACTTCTTCTTTTGCAAGGTAACTCCTCTATATGCATGCACGCTCTCTCTTTCTCTCTGTCTCTCTCTCTCACACACACACACACACACGCACACACGCTCACTCCCACACACTCATGCCCTCTGTAGTGAAGGTGCCCTGGCGTCACTGGTCCTGTACTTTCATTTTCAGTGCCTATTTCCAAATAAAGTATCTAAAATAAATTCTGAATGAAAATGAACTGTGTTTGCTAGAGTATCTTTCACAGCTTCCCACATCGAAGCTAAAGGCCTGGAGGGGGTCTGTGGAGATCAGTGAGGAAAACCACATAACTAGGCTTCTCAAAAGGCTGGCTTTGGGGCCCCCCTCTGGAACAGCAAAATTTTAATGATGTCATTAAAAATTAACACCAGAACATGCTTTTTCTTCAGGGAAAAATTAGTTCAATTTAGAGAATATAAGATATTAAGAGATGATAAAAGTCTTCATGATTGCATTAAGAATTTCCATTTGGCTTTAAGAATTTTACTTGAAACTTACGTAATCAAAATCCAAAACTACAGTCTATTAGAGCAATCAAATCCACAGTAATTTTTTTTTTTTTAAAGAGGGTAGATTCGGCCCTCTCTGGTGGCACAGCGGGTTAAAGCACAGCATTGAGAATCTAAAGCCGCTTCTTCATGAGTTCGATTCCCGCCTGCCCCGGAGATGACCATATGGCGTGGCAGACCTCTCCTGACCCGCCCGTGCTCCCCTCAGCAGTGTACTTCGTCGATCTGCCTGTTCTGCTCCCCACTCTGTCTCTGGTGAAGCCTCTCACCACCCGTGAGTCTCTGGCCTGTACCCCAGTTCTGTATGCACAAATAAATAAATTAAAACAAAAAAAAAAAAAAAGAGAGGGTAGATTCTCTGATAGTTTCTCACTGAAGAGAAGGAAACAGACTTTAAAGCTGTTATTTCAAATTGTTTTTCTGCAATTTGATATCATAATTACTTTTCCCCTAAACAATGACTATTTCAACAGATGATCAAGGAAGTACTTCAGTCCATAAAATTAAACAAAAAAACTCTGGTATCTGGTCTCTCTAGACTTTTCTTTGATCTTGATACCAGATTAAACAGAGAAGTCAAAAATGAGATGGTAGAGTTGCTGTTTACCAGATGAACTGAAGACATTTAGGACTGAGCAGCTTAGGGTAAGGCTGGGGGAGAGGAGAGAAGATCGCACTGTGCCAGTCACCAAGCACCAGGGCCCCGGAAGAAGCCCACTTCAGAGTATTTCTTCAAGATCTTATACGACAAATCACTTCATTTACATCTTCTATGCTTTCAGGAAGTGCCGCTTTAGGCCTCTGCTAACTGCTGCTAGAAATTTACCTTGATTTTTGTGTTTGGACTTAAAACTTTGATTTAAGTTTAATTCTGTCAGGTGGAAATCTGTTGCATTACCTGCACCGGGGGTTGGGAAGCTAGTGACGAGCCACAGAAAGGCAGCCCCTTGGCTGTCTGTGGGCACCGGTCCAGCAAAGCACACACAGTGTACTTGAGGAGGGCTGCAGGCCTCACCTCGCCCCCAGCCTCTGGGACTGCGGGGGTCGGAGGAGA
>NW_004567103.1:82052042-82065932 GCF_000260355.1 Condylura cristata
ACGAATTGTTCAGGGGGATGGGCACTTGTCCTGGGAGGGGACTGCACAGGGTGCCCTTCTGAACTAAAAATGAGGGCATCGTCTCCAGCCCAGGTACAACAGCAAGTTTCTCATGTTCGCTAAAGGCCATCTTCAGGCATTTCTCCCTTTCTAGCCTAGACTTGATTCACATTTTTTCACACATCTTGAAGACATAACAACCCCCTTCATAGTCAGTGGTGAAAGGGGTGGGCTCTGTCCTTACAGGCCACATTCAGAGGGCAGTCAGCTAAGATGAAAGAGAAAGACAAATGGATGCGTTCTCCTCTTGCTCACCTCTTATCTGCTATTAGCTGCAGAAAATTGGCTAGAGAGCTCTGAATTTGAACATTACACCCCTCTCACATGTTTAATGGTTTCAGCAGGCTATACCAGACATGGTTAAGTATGGCTCTTTTTCTTTTCTCATTCCTTTTGTTTTATATGAAGACTGCAACACAGGCCTTGCTTCCTTTACATTCAATACCAGTAAGATCCTACACAGAAGCTGGAAGGGACCAAAATACTGATTGCAATAAATATTTTTGGGCCTCCTTGTACTGACTGGGCAGCCAATGAAGGGGGAAGGAGGGGAAGGTCTCTGAGAGGCACCACCGATTGCTTCTATTAGGGCTACACAAAGAGACTCTGGCATTGCCATTAGCTGTGTGTGGAGACATCGGAGGAGGAGCTGCTGTTGCTGTTTGTGGTTTGGGCCCTCTTTATGTATAAGTTTAGTAGCTTCATCTGCAAAGAGAAGATACAAATGAGTTAGCAAACAGGAAAGCAATCAGAAAACAGAAGGAAAATCCAGGTGACAAAAAGAAAACAAGTCTCATAATTGAGTAACTCATTATATATACAAACATTTGCTGAATGCCCACTACTCAGATGGCACATCTGCCAAATGCTGAGGCCTCCTTGACCACACGAGGAGGTAGAGTCTGGAGGAGAGGCAGACCCACTGGGTCATTACAGAGAATGAAGTGTATTATGACCAGGTGGGCCACAGCACACTCCGGACAAGGTGACTTTCTAAGGGCTAATCACACAGCTCAGGGTAATTACAGCTATGGGCACCATCCAAACTGGCAGAAAAGTAGGGTAAAGACACATAATCTACAAGGAGACAGTATACCTAAGGCTCTTTCCTTGCTGAGGCTCAATCTTCCACCTAGAATGCTTTCTCTCTGCACCCCCATTTCTGCCTACTGAAACCTACTGAGTGGACCTGAGACTTAACTTAAGAGGCCAGTCCATGCAATCTTCCCCCTCTGCTCATGTCTTCCTTGTACTCCTGTGGCACTGTTTCTTCCTGACTGAGCATATGCTGCCTCACATACAATCAGCAGTGGTTGACTTGCTTGCTCCTTCTGGTAATATTAGACCTCTGTGACCCAGATACAGCATCACTAAATTACCACTGCCTTGGATTGGTATAATGTTTTACTGTTGGGTTTTCATATCTTTACATGTGAGATCACATTTGCTTTTAACTTAAGTCCCCCTGGATGATCCTCAAATACATAACACAGCATGTAACATAGTATGTTCTTACTTGTTTAATGTCACTAAGGTATTAGGTTAATAATAGGCCTGATCATATTAATAACAGCTTTTTGTAGAAGCAGAATGCCCATTAAAAATTTATGTAATGGAGGTGGGGAGGGAAATGTACTGGACTATGGTGACGCCACATGGATGATTTAGTGATGGAAAGCCCAAGGAGATTACAACTGGGATGGAAAAAGGCACAGAATGATATAAAAATAAACTATTATATTATTTAAAAAAAAGTATATATTTAAAAAATTTATGTAACAGGGACCTCCCTTGTGGTGCAGGGGTTAAAAATCTCAGAGTTATTATGCTATCACCAGTCACTGTGTCATGAGTTCAATTCCCAGCTAGGGAGCTGATCCCACATGGTGCAGCAGACCTTTTCTGTATTGCTCACTACTCCCCTCAGCAGTATATTTCAGTCAATCTGCCAGTTCTGCTCCCCACCCTGTCTCTGGTAAATGCTCTCATCTCCCTTTCCCCGCACATCTCTAGGCTACACCCCAGTTCTTGAGTGCATAAATAAAATCAATCTTAAAAATAATCTAAGTAACATACTATGTGAATGATTAAGGAAATTATGAAATATTCATCACCACACATCCTTTTCTGGCTTGCTTTAACAAAGCTGTGAGGTACAGAAAATTACAAGTCAGTCTAAGGGAGGAGAAACTGCTCCAGAAGGATCTAGGAAGAGGGACTTAGGAAAGCATGGCCTTCATGGCCAGCAGGAACAAGAATAGCAACCACACATACACAGGTCAAACTCTCCAAACAAAAGTGAGAGACTGGCAGAATCTCTTTTGGATTCTCTTTTATCTTTTGGAAAAAGAAACGATCCACTTATATGCTGACTATAAGAGACTGACTTGAGATCCAAAGGCACAAATGGTTAAAAGTGAAAGGATGGGGGCCCTCCCTGGTGGCACAGTAGGTTAAAACACAGCACTAAGAAGCTAAACACCACTTCCTCATGAGTTCATCCCCACCTGCCCTGGAGGTGACCACATGGCACAGCAGACCTCTCCTGACCTGCCCGCTGCTCTCCTCAGCAGTGTACTTCGACAATCTGCCTGTTATGCTCCACACTCTGTCCCTGGTGAATCCTCTCACCACCCTGCACCTCTGGCTTGTACCCCAGTTCTGAATGCATAAATAAATAAATCTTAAAAAAAAAAGGTAAGTGAAAGGATGGAAAAAGATATTCCATACAAATAGACATAATGGAATAATACTATTCAGTGATCAAGAAGATAAACTCATGCCTTTTGCAGCAATATGGATGGAGCTAGAAGGATTATGCTAAGTGAAATACCTTAGAAAGAAAAAGATAAATACTGAATGGTTTCACTTATAGGTGGAGCATTGGAAAACCAAACAAAGGGTCAGGATAAAATGTCAAAACCTGTAAGATGATCACAGACTTGAGGCAAACAGCAAGGGAAGAGGAGGGAAAGGGGTCAAAAGAGGGAAAACGTCATAGACTGTGGTGGTTCATGGGTGCTATGGTGGTGGGAGAACTATGGGGACTACAATTATGTAGAACAATTATGTAGGAAATGGAAAAAAAGAGTATATTCCTATTCCAAACAATTAATGAACAAGCATATGGGGATGGTTAAACTAGTAACAGACAAAACAGACTTTAAATTAAAACAAGTCATAAGAGACAAAGAAGGGCTTTATGTAGTAGACCAATATAGCAATAAGATAAATCAATAATAAACATCTACATATCTAATAATATGCCATCAAAATTTATAAGCAATAAATCAACAGAATTGAAGGGAGAAGTAGTTTTACAACAATAGTTGGAAACTTCAATGCACCGCTCTTAATGATGAGTAAAAGAAAGTTAACAAATAAGAGAATAGAGAATTTCAACACAACAAAACCATATCTAAGAGACACACACAGAACACTCTAATTAATGACAACAGAATATACATTCTTCTCAAGTGTACACGAGACATTTTCCAGGATGGATAGCAGGAGAAAGATAATGAAGATTAGGGCAGAGATGAACAAAATAGAAAAATGATAGAGAAAAATCAATGAAATAAAAAATTGGGGCCCTCCCTGGTGGCGCAGTGGGTTAAAGCACAGCACTGAGAAGCTAAAGCCACTTCCGCATGAGTTCGATCCCTGCCTGCCCCGGAGGTGACCACATGGCGTGGCAGACCTCTCCTGGCCCGCCCGCTGCTCCCCTCAGCAGTGTACTTCGTTGATCTGCCTGCTCTGCTCCCCATTCTGTCTCTGGTGAATCCTCTCGCCACCCCTGAGCCTCTGGCCTGTACCCTAGTTCTGTATGCACAAATAAATAAATCTTTAAAAAAAAAAAATTGGTTCTTTCAAAAAAAAATCAATGGACTGGAAAATCTTCAGCTAAATTGACAAAGAAAAGATTTAAATTACTGAAATAAAAAAATGAATATGGGGACATTAGTACTTATTTTGCAGAAATAAAAAGAGCTGTATGAATAACTGTATATCAGCAAATTAGATAATCCAGATGAAATGGACAAATATTTAAAAACATACAACCTACTAAGGCTGAATCACAAAGAAAGAGAAAATTTCAACTGATTTTTTTTAAAAGATTTATTTACTTGTGCATACAGAATTGGGGTACAGGCCAGAGGCTCAGGGGTGGCGAAAGGTTTCACCATAGACAGAGTGGGGAGCAGAACAGGCAGACTGACGAAGTACACTGCTGAGGGAGCAGCAGGCGGGTCAGGAGAGGTCTGCCACGCCATGTGGTCACTCCCGGGGCAGGCGGGAATCGAACTCATGCGGAAGGGCTTTAGTTCCTCAGTGCTGCGCTTTAATCCTCTGGGCCACCAGGGAGGGCCTCAACTGATTTTTAAAAAGATTTATTTATTTATTTATGCATACAGAACTGGGGTACAGGCCAGAGGTGTGGGGATGGTGAGAGGCTTCACCCGAGACAGAGTGGGGAGCAGAACAGGCAGCAGGTGGGTCAGCAGAGGCCTCCCCTGCCATGTGACTCACCTCCGGGAAGGAGGATTGAACTTGCACTGAAGCGGCTGCAGCTACCTTGTAGTGCTGCGTCCTAACCTGTTGAGGGAGGGCCCTCAACTGACTTTTTTGATACTGAATCAAAAAATCCCTATACAAAGAAATGCCTTAGTCCAGATGATTTCACTAGTGAATTATACCAAACATTTAGAGAAATAACACCAATCCTTCTCAAACTTCCAGAAAATTGAAGTGGAAGAACACTTACACTTTCAAGCTCATGCAATGAGGTGAGCTTGTCCTGATATCAGAGCTAGACAAAAACATACAGAAACTACAGATCAATGAACCTTATGAACATTAATACAAATATCCTGAAGATATGACTAGCAAACTGAATTCAACAGTATATTTAAAGAGTTGTAACCCATGACCAAGTTGGATATATTCCCGACATACAAAGATGGTCCAACATATGAAAATCAATGTAATATACAACAGTAATAGAATAAAGGGGGAAAAAAACACAATCATCTTGACTGATGCAGAAAAAGTACAGTCATTTATTACTTAATAATTTAACTATGTTAAATCTTCTTATCTAAGAACATAGTATGTCTTTCTTTAATTTCATTGAAATGAAATTAAAATATCATTGCCAAATCCAATGTTTTGAATTTTTGGCCTTATGTTTTCTTATAAACATTTTCTAAGTTTAGCTTTTACTCTCAATGAAATGTGTTGTTAGGTTACGATTGAATTCATGTGTAGAAAAATTCTAAGGATTCCACAAAATAACTGTTAAGGCCAGAACATGAATCCAACAATGTAGCAGAACAGCAATCAATGAGTTAAAAATTAGTGGTACCTTCACATACTAACTACAAATAATAGAAAAGGAAGTTAAGAAATAGTTTCATTTATAATAAGCATCAAAAATCAATATTTATAATTTAACCCTAGCCAAAGAGTAAGAGTAGACAGTGAAAACTGAAACATTGCTGAAAGAATTAAAGAAAGACATACTATGTTCTTAGATAAGAAGATTTAACATAGTTAAGATGTCAAAACTACTACCTCAAAGATCTACAAATTCAATGAAATCTCCATAAAAATCCCAATGAGGTAGGTTCCTTGCAGAAATAGAAAATTCAATCCTTAATTCATATGGGTTTCAGTAGAACCCAAATAGTAAAATGACTGTGCAAAACAAAACAAAACACAAAGCTGGAAGATTCACACTTCTGATATAAAACTTACAGCAAAGCTACGGTACAGCATAAGAACAGACATAAATACCAATAGAATAGATTTTTTCACAAAAGCACCAAAGCCATTCAATGAAGAAAGGACAATTTTTTTTTCAACAAATGGTGATGCAAAACTGAATATCCACATACAAAAGAAAAAAAATAAAGCTGGACCTTTAATATCACACACAAAAATTAAAATGGTAGAAGACCTCTGCTTTCTCATTCCCTGACTCCCTTGCAGGGTACTCAATAAATCTGCATTTTCTGGGCCCTCTCTGATGGTGCAACAGGTTAAAGTGCAGCACTACCAAGCTAGTTGCAGCCGCTTTAACATGAGTTCAATACCCAGCCTGGGAGCTGACCCACATGGTGCAGCAGATTCTCCTGTCTCGTCTGCTGCTCCCCTCAGCAGTTTGTCTGTTCATCAATCTGCCTGTTCTGCTCCCCACTCTTGTCTCTGGTGAATCCTCTCATTGCCTCTGAACCTCTGGCCTGTACCCCAGTTCTGTATGCATAAATAAAAAAATCTTTTTTTTTTTTAAAAGTAAATCTGCCTTTTCTGTTCTTGAAAAAATTTTTTTAAACTCAAAATGGATCAGAAACCTGACTGTAAAAGCTAAACTTAGAAAATGTTTATAAGAAAACATAAGGCCAAAAATTCAAAACATTGGATTTGGCAATGATATTTTAAGATATGACACTAAAAGCACAGGCAACAAGTAACAAGTTGGAATCCATAAACATTTTAAACTTTTCTGCATTGACACTATCAGAGTAAAAAGGCAACCCATAGGATGGGAGAAAACATTTGTAAATTCTATGTCTGATAAGGAACTGATAGTCAGAATATACACAGAACTCCTAAAATTCAGTAACAACAGAACAACCCAGTTCAAAGTGGGAAAAGGAATAAACAAGACATTTCTCCAAATGAGAGGCAGGTGGACACCAAGCATAAGAAAGAAGCCACTATCCTGCCATTACAGAAATGTAAATCAAACCCTACCTCACACTAGGGAAGCTACAATCAAAGAGAAAAGACAGCGAGAATAATAGGTGGAGAAAAAATGGGACTCTTAAAGTTGGCAAGAACATAAAATAGCATGGCAGTGCAGAAAACAATTTGCAGGTTGTCTTATGATCCAGCAAATTCTATCCTGAAATAAATTCAAAAAACCGAAAGCAGAGTCTCACAGAAACATTTTGTCTAGCCATCTTCATAGCAGCCTTACTCATTACTTGAAAAGTAGGAGAATTCAAGTGTCCATTACTGAGAAATAGGCAAACAAAAGCAGGTATGGGATGTCAATGGGATGTGGATGTTACTTAGCTTTTATATCCTAAAAACATGGACAGATCTTTCAGTAAATTATGCTCAGTGAAATAAAACAATTATAAAAAAACAAATTATATGTTTATGAGGTAGAAAGTAGAATGGTAGTGGCCAGGAGCTGGGCAGCAGGGAGAATGTGGCATTATTATTTAATGGAAATGAGTTTTAATTTTTCAAGATAAATGTGCTCTGGATTTGGATGGCAGTGATGGCTGTACAACACGAATGTACCTAGAAACAGTGAACTGTGTACTTAAAAATTAAGGCCAAACTTCATGTTTGCATATTTTAGCACAACTTTATAAATGTGAGAAAAAGAAAGCAAGCTTGCTCAAGGTCATCCAGCTAATAAGTGGAAGGCAGGTTGGACAGGAGGTTGTCTGACACCCCTCAAACTGTACCGCACAGATTCCATTCCTATAGAACTTGATAGTGCTTATTAATCTCATTTAAGCAGTGGAAAATGTTCAGACAGGCCTGGTGACTGAGAAGCAGGAAGCCATAGCTTAATTCTCTTTGTTCCTGGACTCAGAAATTGAGACATTTAGCACCATGTCTGTCAGCTATGAGTTTGGGGCTCAGGGGTTGCTTGTCTGCTTCAGATGTGTACAAGGGTCTACTGAAGCTCTTATCAACACACCAGTTATCACATCAAAAAGCTGTAACATCAAAGCAGAAAGGTGCTAAGACTCCCCAACTCCTCAGAACTGGCTGAGGTAGTCCCTGGGGAGGAAGTCTGGGCTCCTGATCAGAAGGCGAGCATGAAACCCAAGGCTGCCACCCAGAGAGGCAGCGATGAAGGCACCGCGCCACACCAGAGGGAAGGGAACACGCCTATGTTTTCTCAGTGTCTTATAGAGGGTCACATGAGAGGACAGACAGCTCTGTGACTGAGTAAAGTAGAAGTGCCTGGCAAAACCAAGGTGGGAGTAATGTTATTTTTGGATGAATTTTCCATTTAAGAAATCCAATTCCCTTTGTGAATACTGTCTTCTAGGTCCTCACTGTTGCCAGGAACCACCTGCAAACTGCTGAAGTGCCAGGCAGACAGAGGGAGGAGGGTTCCTGGCCTAGCATCCTCTTGTGACTCTGGCCTTGGCATTGTTCAGATTGTGGTTAGGGAAAGAGCTTTAGTAGGGGCAGAAAAGTAAAGGAGAGACTGGAAAAAGTAACTGAAGCAAACCCTAAACCATGGATCCATACTTGCTTTGTTCACAACTTCCGACCTAACTGCTGCTGTTTGCAGGAGGGACAAGTTACCTTCTAGAGCAGTGGCATTAAGCAAGGGCAATTCTGCCCCTGAGGGGACACGGGGTCTTAAGCGGACACATCCGTAATTAAACAAAGTGTCAATGGTGCTAAGGCCTGCTCTGGACTAAAAGTCTTCTAACAATGATTCATTTAAATGCTGATGATGGAAAAAAGACCTGTTTTTCTAAACACCATCCCGCTTACAGCCTTCGTTTCTCATGTTAAGCACTGTTAACACTCATGCTGTGAGGACTTACACTGCATTGGAAAAGAAACTGGTGTCACTTGCTGATTCCTTCTGGCCAAAGAAGCAAGGTAGGTGCTTCTAGATTCATGCTTTTTTATCTACACTGCTCCATGTCGATGCCCTCCCCACAGTGTCCTGGGAGTGGGCTAGAAGTCTCCATAGTCTCTCCTCATGGAGGTCAAGACTCCTCCTTCCCTTTCTTGCCTCTCCTGCCCGAGTTTGGGGTTTCTGTGTTCTCACCTGACAGGCTCATCAGATTTGAGTTTATTTTTGAACCAACACACATGCTCTAGCCACTCTCATTTTCATGAGTCAATAGTTTTTTTGGTCAATTTTCTGCCCCTGATTCCAGAACTCTCTTAAAGGACTATGCAAAGCAGCAGAGTGAGAGGTGTGGCTTTGGAGTAAAACTACTGTGGTCATGGTAGGTTAAATGACAGAAACTCGTTTGATCCCGCAGGGATGCTGTTGTGAACAAATGATTCAACACACACACACACACAGTGCAGATAGCAGTCCTTGGAGGCCAAGCTACCACCACTGTGGAGGCCTGTGAAGAACTCAGGCCCACTCAGCAGCAGGTAAATTTCCTTAGTGTTTCTAAGGAGAAAATGAGCTGGCTTCTAAACAAAGTCATCTTTCTTTGGGAAGTAAAGTAGAAGCCTATAGTTATCACATCAAATACAGGAGTTACCAGAGTACACTGTGATGTCAGCATGGTGCCAACGGTCATCTGGCTCTTTAGAGGAATGCTTCTGGAGATATAGGCCCAGGCAACACACTCATGTTGAGAAAAAGCTGTCAGCCGCCAGAGCTGCAGACAAGTGGGTTTCTGACAAGCTGGCAGAGCGCAGGTGTGTGTATCAGCCCCTGTAACACTATACATACCTTGCTCCCTGTGAGCTGTGCAAGGTGAGGTTTCAGCTCTTCTCCGATTACGGAATAAATTGCCACTAAGCAAAACACGCTGGCCTTACGCACACTACTTTCAGTGTTGTCATAACCCTAGAGTCAAGAAGGGAACAAAAAAGGAAACGAGATCAAAGATTTGTTTCACAGTCAACATTTCATCAATATTTCCACAAATGTCCTCGTGGTTCAACCTTGGGATTGTCAATAACCAGGACGTATCGAGCTTCTGACCCCAGAGAGGTCACAGCTCAAAGTAAGCTGCTTCTTGGGGTGGAGAAGCAGGGTGCTATGAACTGCTGATCCATCTGACTCCACTCAGGGTGCTGCTTTATAATAAACTGCCACAGCAGTTTATCACCCGAAAACAGAGAGTCAGAATGAGAAAAGGAAATTAAGGGGAAAAAATAACTTGTCCTTCTTACATTTTCCCAATGGTAAAGCAAGTTTCATGTGTGAAAGAGCATTAAAGAAATGAAAACTGTGCCACTCACTCTGTGGGCAAAACCTCCAGAATGCTGGGCAACATGTGGTCCCACAGCTTTATGCTCATGTCTCTCTCACACTGGACCTCAAGCCCAGTGCCAGCCACATCCTTCCAACAGATCTCAGGAGTTTTCAGTCCCTATGTCTTTTTCTCTGCCTGGAATAATCCAGTCCTCAACAGCATTAAATTTCCAAGCCAAATGCCTAGCAACTAGCAGCTTTTAATATAAAACCTACTCTTCTCATTCCTTCCCGAGGGAAATCTCTCTCTCTAGGACCCAACCTTTTCTATGAGCCCTTCTCCTTGTGTTCTGTCTGTCTCTCTCCCTGAGTCTGAATTCTCCACTTGGTCCCCCGACAGTAAGTCAGCAGAAGGAGCTGCCATCTATTGTAGTCCTTTTGACTGTATCTGTCCCATAATGAAAAAATCCTCAAGGCTGTGCTGGGACAGTACAAAACATCTTTTACCTTCCAGTGTCTGTCTAACTCTATGCCGTGCTTGGAAAGGTTTCCATAAATATTTGCTAGATATACGAGAGCCAGGACCATTATTTGATTTTGGATCCCATGGTCCACCTTGCCCAGGTTTGGGGCCCACAGATATGTGACAGGGCTTGTTGGGGGAATGAACAACAACAAAAAAGATCAAAATATGTTTATAGTAAATGAAACTTTTTCTGTGAGCCACAGTTCTAGGCTGTCAGGAAAATCTTCCTGCTTTGTTCAGGGGAAAGTGGACAAGACGAGGAAGGTGTGAGGTGTGCAAGTCAGTTTCTTAGTTCCCACCTGCCTTCCTGGCACTCTCTCAAGTGAATGGGAGCAGCCAAGTCCCCACGTCACTTGGGGGTAAGTAGCCCCTGCTCCTGGTCTCACAGCACCCCCCCCCCCCCCCCCCAGCTAGCACGAGGAGCCTACCTGCAACAAGCCCGGGATGATGTCCGCCAGGAGCTGCAGCAAGGACTCCTTGGCAATCCTCTCCACGACTTTGGTCTGCATCTTGATGGCAGCGAGGTTGATGGGGTAATCAGCGGTCTGGATGATGGGGCACAGCACTTTGATGCACTGCTCTGGGTGGATGGAGCTGGCCAGTGTGGACGCAGCCTCCTCGGCTGCTCGCACCACCTGCAACACCAGTTTTCCCAGTGAGTGAACTCCCCAGTCTCCAGAAACAGAAAGATCAAAGACACTGCTGCCTTATTTCAGAGGCCAAATGACAAAACTTCGCTTAATGCTGTCTGCCAGCTCTCACCTCCACTGGCTAGTTTTGGTGAATAAAGTAAAAGCAGAAAGCTTTGATTAAAAGGGAATAGAGTGCATGAAAAGGCAACTAAGGATTATGGCAAAAATCTCAAAAGTGATTCTCCAGCCTAGTCTCCTCCAGCAGCAGCAGCCATCCCTGGATACTTGCAAAATATGCAGCTTCTCAGGCCTCACCCCGTGCCACTATATCAGAGATTGTGGAGGTGGAGTTTAGCAAGGTGTTTCATGAAGACTTAGGAAATTCTCATATACACACACACACACACACAAAATGCTCTCCAGTAGACAGCCACTGATTAAGTAAAGGGAGGAAGATCTGCAACAAACATCACAATGACTTCTGTTTCTGTAGAGATATCTAACTGTAAGGCAGTTAGGTGGGCAGGTTCCAGCAGAGTTCGCTGAGTCCTTTCTTGAGCCAAGTTCTGTGAAAAGTTGCTCTTAAAGGCATCTGGGCTCCTGTCATGCCACCATGGACTTCTAAGGAAATACGCACAATTGCCCCTCCTGGCCACAGAGCAGCCTCTGACTTGGAGGAGATCCTGCACTAGTTACATTAAGTATGTGCTCTAAAGTGCCAGCAAGGACACGCAAGAGCCTATTAGGAAGGTAGAAGGCAAAAACCCAGTGAGGGAGGAAAAGCATGGCAGAAGTGGTAGAAAGAGCACAGGCCTTGGGCTGAGAGTGTTGGAATTCAATCTCAGTGACGCAGGTCATGGCATAAGAGTAAGCCCCCATGACGTCATCTATAAAAATGGCTATCTCTTGCAGAGACAATGTGATGAGTGGCATAACGTGTAACTTAGTAAATGACAGTTACTGTCACTAATGGCATGGAAGTATACCAGGTTACAAAGAGATACACATTTTCTTATGAGTGACAAAGAACATCTATTACTTTTGTTCTACTGCCAGCCCCGGGGCTGGTCATTTCACCTAGATACTTCTCTGCTTTGTGTTTAGCTACTTGAAATAACTCAGTTGTCTTTTACTCAGCAACAAAATCCAAGGCTGTCTACCAGCTCAAACTTCCACACCATTGCACACACTTCTGATTCAAGCAAAGATTGAACAATAAAATCAGCACACAGACCATCTGGAAAGTGTCTTGTGCTAGAGCAGGCTAAGAATAGTGAGTCCATAAGTCAGGGTGAGTGGGAGGCAGAGGTGACCTCAGCTGCATGGTGGGCACACGGTGGCTTTGGGTCACTTTGGGGCTGATGAAGGCACTGCTCTCCGTCCTTTCTCTGGGAGGGACAAGGTTGGATCCCAGGGCTCTGCAGTCACAGCTGGCACCATGAGATGTTTTCCCACCTGTGTTCGGCCCTGGAGACACTGCCATATGAACAGAGCACACTTTTGGCCCTTGTGTCTATTGCTCTCTGGAACATACAGGGTACTCCTTTCAACACTCAAGAAGTGAATTTGGCTCACTGAAAAATTGACATGTTACAGGCCAGCCATACTTATAATGGGTTCCTCACTATGAAGTTTCACTTTGGCTACTCATGCTCCAATATCTGCCATTAAACACTATAGAAAACCCAGAAAGGGGCCCTCTCCGGTGGCGCAGTGGGTTAAAGCACAGCACTAAGAAGCTAAAACCACTTCAGTACAAGTCTGATCCCCGCCCCAGAGGTGACCCACATGGCACAGCAGACCTCTTCTGACCTGCCCGCTGCTCCCCTCAGCAGTTTACTTCGTTGATCTGCCTGTTCTGCTCCCCACTCTGTCTCTGGTGAATCCTCTCACTGCCCCTGCACCTCTGGCTTGTACCCCAGCTCTGTATGCCTAAATAAAAATAAAATATATATAAAAAAACAAACCCAGAAGTGAATGCTCTCCCAGCTAACAGTCCTGACCTTGTAGTGGTAAAATTATGGATTTTACTTTCTGCATATTTTTTTCATATTGAAAAATTGCAGCAACTATTAAATCAATATTTACAGAAAGGGAGATGTATTAATAAAAATGTTTTAAAAATATTTTGCATGGAACAACTGGAGTGTCAGCCAGAGGTGCAGTGGGGGTAAAAGGATTCAAAGAGACAAAGTGGGGAGCAGAACAGGTGTATTTATTGAAATACACAGCTAAGGCGAGTAGCAGACAAGACTGGAGAGGTCCATGATGACATATGTGGGTCAGCTCCCTGGCCAGGGATTGAACTCAGGCCACAGAGGTGAAAGTGCTGAGACTTAACCTCTAAGCCACCAGAGAGGCCCTACAAATCTATTCTAAATGTCCCTTTGTGGCCAAGGACGACTGGCAGCACAGCCCTTGAACAGAAAGGAAGCCCCGGCAGAGAGTGGGTACTCCTTGGGTGTTAGGTGGTATCACATTAACATTACAGTAATCATTACTGTATCTGCTCATCTCCCACTGCTTCCGTGAACCATCCTCTGCTAAACTAGAAATTCACTATCCTTCCAACAGTGTGGCTAACACAGGCACGGGGTCCTCCCTCCCCTTCAGACTGAGCCATTTCCCCTCCACTCCCAGAGCTGTTCTCTCTGTCTGCACCCAGAGTGAGTGCTCTGTATCCTTGCTAACAATTTCCACTTCTTCTTATCCATAGAGGCCGAGCAGGCAGGGGG
>NW_004567103.1:82066207-82095471 GCF_000260355.1 Condylura cristata
ACACTGCTGAGGGGAGCAGTGGGTGGGTCAGGAGAGGTCTGCCACACCATGTGGTCACCTCCGGAGCAGGCAGGGATTGAACTCATGCAGAAATGGCTTTAGCTTCTCAGTGCTGTGCTTTAACCCACTGTGCCTATATGTCCCTATTTAAGGAGCCTGGTCTTCCCAAATTCTGAAAGCCTTACCTCTTTCTTGGCAGAAGCCCTGTGAACTTTCCTGGGAAGACCTGCTCTCTCCCTAAGGCATGATCAAAGTTCAGGTGTCTCTTTAAGACCCCCAACTCCATCACCACCTGGCTGGAGGACATAGCGTAGACACCTGTGGGGGCGTATACTGGGATTATGGATTAATCTTCTCAAGATTAACATGGAGACCTGGATAAGCTTGATTCAAGGGCAAAACTATACATGTAAGAAAACTGGTGTCAACAATGCCCAAAAGTTGTCATGCTTATATATATATATGAAAGCTCAGGTTTGGGTAAAAAGCCATTTTATTTTAAAAGAGCCTTGTGCTACTTCAAGAAGACTCTTCAGAGGAAGAATCTTCCTCTTAGGAAGGGCCCTCCCTGGTGGTGCAAGGGGTTAGAGTGCAGCACTGTGAAGCTACCCACAGCCACTGCAGCATGAGTTCAGTCGCCCCTAGGGAGTGACCCACGTGGCACAGCCCTACCTGTCTCACTCACTGCTCCCCTCAGCAGAGTATTTCAGTCAGCCTGCCTGTTCTGTTCCCTACTCCGTCTCTGGTGAATCCTCTCATTCCCTGCACCTCTGGCCTGTACCCCAGTTTTTGTATGCATAAATAATTAAAAAAGAAAAATCTTAGGAACCTGAAGTCTCACTAATTTTCGTCGCCATTCTTCCCTGCCTTCCATTTGTGCTCTCTGTGCGCATTCCTTCACACAATGTGGTGGGGACTGAGCTCAGAGCTCTAGCCACAAGGTGAGATCCACCGACCCTGGCCCCACCCATGGTGACAGGCAGGGGGTGGTTCAAGCACAGGAGCAGCATGAGGATGCAAAAAGCTGAGGAAGAGGTTGAGGAGGCCACAGAAACAGGCAAGGGTCAGTCAGTTGGTGGAGGGCTGCTGCGGCCTCCACCAGGTGAGTGAGGGACGGGAGTACAATGTCTGTAGAAGTCTTCTGTGATGTTCTGCAGGGTTACTCCAGCTCCAGGTTCCAGGCTTTGCAGATTCCTGCCTGCTTTTTCCCCAGTGAGCCATTGGTGTGGGGAGCCAAATGGCACCTCACCCTAAGTGAAGCATTAAGCATCAAGCATTAACTTAGTCACAACATTTATGGTTCCTTGGCCCACCTTTAGCAAAGGAAACTATTAAATGAAGCTCACAGTGCTTCTGTGAACTAAATCAACTCAATCTCTTTCAAAGCACACCTTTATTCACACAGGCACTGACAACAGAACACTCTTGGACTCTGACATGCATGTAAGACCTTTAACCTGGAGAAAAGCAGCCTCCAGAGTTGGACAAGCACATTCCAGCCTCTGAGAACAGTGCAGCCAGCAAACCTTAGTTCCATCCTGAGCCTCCCTATGCAGTCACATGGATGAGGAAAGACTGCAACTACCGAACATATGATGTCCTGTGTTACCCTGGTGGAGGCCAAAAGCAGGGCTTGGCAGGCTTTGGCAGCAGAGAAGCACGAACATGGGGCTGGGAGTTCCGAAGCTGTGGGAAGCAGAGCTCGGTTCTCACAGGCATCTGGAAGGCCTTCCCAGCCAGCTTAGAGCACCATGAGGTAGGCCTGCCCTCTCCAATCACCTCTTTGCAATGCTAGCCTGATGCCTAGCACATTCTTTAAAATAGCAGACAAGGTCAACCAGGCCTGGCTCTGTCTGCATGTTCAGTCATGTTTTCTTCCCATCCTTCTTGACTGAGTAGACAGATACCAGCTATGGCAGTGCTCCTTTCTAATAATCCCTCACTCATCCTCAATGTCACTCCCTATGCTCTTCATTCAGGACCCACCCACTCAAAAGAATCTTCAGGAAACCTCATGGGCACATCTCATCCTTGCACTTATACCGCTCAAGACTAGTGCAGTCTGGGCAGGCCTCACTGATCTGCCTTTACCTATTAAGGAGCAAGGTGGCAAGATATCTATGAATGACCAAACGAGGCCCAAAGTGTCCCACTGTAGGTGACTAATAAGAAAAGCAACAGATCTGTTCTTTAGAAAAGAGATGTTACAGTTCAGATTAATTTTTCAGCAATCAACTGTTCAAAGAGGGGAAAGCTATGTCTTAGAAGAGCTGCACCATGCAATTAATTTCCTAAGATGAAGTGTTTTTCCCTTCCTTAGTCTATTTCTGCCCCAAGGCTGCTCTAAGTCCACAGTGTGCTTAGGAAAGCCAAGTATTTGGCATGGGGCTGAGGAACATACAGCTAAACAAATGGTGAAAAGGGCCATCCCTTTTTAAATCCGGCCCCACAATGATATGGTGCTCTAATACCCAGGCCTGTTTTTTTTTTTTTAAAAGATTTATTTATGCGCGCAGAACTGGGGTACAGGCCAGAGGTGTGGTGGGTGAGAGGATTCACCAGATACAGAATGGGGAGCAGAACAGGCAGATATACTGAAATACACTGCTGAGGGGAGCAGTAAGCGGGTCATGACGGAGAGGTCTGCCGTGCCATGTGGGTCAGCTTCCTGGTGGGGAATTGAACTCGTGCTACAGTGGCTTTGGAGAGCTTCATAATGCGATGCTTTAACCCATTGCGCCACCAGGGAGAGTCCACCATGTCTTTTTACTGTAAGAAATCACCTCTCACAAGGAAAACATACTGGTACTGGTGAGAAGCTGAGTATAATTAAGTAAGGGACCTTTGGGTTTTAGTTTTATCTTTTTTTTTTTTTAAAGATTTATTTATTTATGTGTACAAGAACTGGGGTACAAGAGGTGTAGGGGAGGTGAGAGGATTCACCAGAGACAGAGTGGGGAGCAGAACAGGCTGACCCACTGAAGTACACTGCCGAGGGGAGCAGCAGGCGAGACAGGAGAGATCTGCTGCACCATGTGGGTCACCTCCCTGGTCAGGGATTGAACTCACTCTAGTAACTGGTGATAGGTTGATAAAGCGCTGTCTTTAACCCCTGTGCCACCAGGGAGGCCCCGGGTTTTAGTTTTCAAACACGGAAATGAAAGTGCACTGCTTGGTAAATGGACTGTTCAGATCTCCTGGGCTAAAGCGCAGATCCAGGAGAAGTTCCTCTTACAAAACTCCAGGAATTCTAGCTGTCTCCTGCCTGAAGCAATTAATGAAATGTACCTAACCACAAGGAGGTTTGAGAAAATGTCTGAAAATAAAATGCAAAAGTTGTACTTCACAAGGTTAAGTTTGAGGCCCCCTCCTTTATAGCACTAGAGAAAATTTCTCACGACAGAGACTGTTTGCGGCAAGGCAAGCAGGTATTCTGGACTTCCCTCTCTCTATATGCCAAGCCCCCAGCTTTTGGAGAGCTGCCTGAATCAGGGTGAACTTTAGGTTTGCCCCTGTGTTCTATGTAACATAAGAAGCAAAGATTATAAATGTAAGCAAACAGAATAAAGTAAACACGGGCAGCAGAAAGGAGAAGAAGCAGACAATGCTGTTCAGTAGCCAAGGTGGCCAGAAGAGGCAAGGGTTTGTAGAAAGAAGGGAGAGCATATTCCTGAGAGACAGAGGATCAAGTAGACTTTTAGGTTGTAATCCACCCTCAAGGGAGCAAATCTGTTCCAATTCTGTTGATTTTGCTACAGTCTAGTTTAGCAACATAGGAATTCTCCCTTCTCAAAGTTATTGTAATAACAGTGTCTAGCTAGGAAAAGTATAATTCCCTCAACTGGCTTAAAAAAAATGAGATCATTACTGAAAATATTGACAAATGTTTGCTTTAAGATAAGGTTTCTTCTGGAGCATAGATCTTGTCAAAATTTGGATTGCAAAGTTTTTAAGTTTGCAAAGTTTGATTTGGCTCTGTAACAGACATATCAGAATAACTAGGTGAATTAAAAAAGTTAAATCAAGCAAGCAAGCAAATGTTAAGAAATAACTAGGATGAACGACCTCTTCTCAGTAAGGTACACTTTGTGTTTTAATTCCCTGGTCATCTGGAAGCTAAGGAAAAGCGTGGCGCCACCTTCTGGGAAAAGCTGGAGAGACCTTATATGCTAGAACACTGAGTTTAGTCTTCACCAGTGAAGTGGGGAAACTAGTGGCACTGCTGTAAGTTCTAGAACCTACAGTGGAAGGCAAATGGGGGCCTGAGCCTGGGATAAGTTGCACTTAACGAGGCTAGGTCACAGGGGATGGAAGGAAAGCCCTGGGTTCAAAACCTGGAAGGCTGTCACCAACTAGAGAGGTGATCTTGGGGAAAGCGTCCTCTACTTTCTAGACTTCAGTTTCTCTTATCAGTAAGCCAAGCAGGAGCATCTTAATCAAGACGTTTTATGCTGTTTCGTATTACCACACCTGACCCTCCAGCCCTACCTGATCAGTGTTTTCCTATGAAATATGCCTGAGTGCATATTTGTATACACACACACACTATTTCAAGAGGCAGAGTGGGAAGGAAAGGATCTCTGACAGGGTAGCCATCAGTACAGCCTTGTTTAGAAAAGCAGAATTCAGGGAAACACTATTATTCATCATCAAATGTGGCCAGGCTCTTAGGTGAGAAACTTATTCTTTCCACACAAGGGGTAGGGTTAGGGTCAATAGGTGTCAGAGGGCAGGGAGCCCAGGAAGTGGCTTTGTCCCCATCCTGGAGAACATCACCTGGGAGGCTGGCCGTCAGGAGGGCTCAGGAGACAACCAACACCTCAGATGGGAAGTACAGCAGCACAGAGCCAACTCCTACTCTGCTCCCCCAACATCCACCTCTAGGTGACAGTGGACAGCCACGCTGGCAAAGGCATCCAGTCAGCCCACACTGCTCCCCAAAACACAAGCTGTGTTTCTCATTGGAGTTTATTAAAAAAACAAAAAACAAGTATGCTGTTTAGAGCTCTTTAGAGAAATGCAGTTAAAGCGACTTTACATAAAATTTAAAGAATTTGACTATTCAGAATTGAGTTATTTTCCTCCGTGTAAGATGATTAAAAAAATAGTATTTTCAGTGTTCAATTAATTATGTGAACCACCTTACCTTACTTGATGATTTCAAAGTCAGCCCTGCAGGGCAGACTTTGCAGGGCACAAGCATTCCTGCTTTCAGTCACGTGGCAGATAAGGATTTGAGAGATCCAGAGAGCTTCCGTGACTTGACACAGTAACAGCCAGAGAACTGGCAGAAGGAGGATGAGAACCTGGGGCTTCCAAATCCAAACTCAAAGCTTCTGATATTTAGCAATGGCCCTCTCAATTGCCTCGATCTGTTATTTCTATCCTTTCTGAAGCTCTAAAAACTAAAAGGGCAGGGAGTCATATATGGGCAAGTTCCTAAACTAAAAGGGCAAGTTCCCAGAGGAGCCAATTCTCCTTGCCCTGAGTAACATCATGCCTAGGACTTTACACCCATCCCATGAGATGGGAAACGAGACGTCCACTTGGCACTCAGAATACAATTGCAGTTTTGGTTCAAGGTGTGCCTTATCAGTCCAAGCTCCTTCCCACTGGCCTTTCTGCTTTGGCACACTGCTAGCATAATCTCCCCACTATGTAGCCAATGTCAGATCATGACTGCTTCCAGCATTCCTCCTTAAGCTGTATCAGTTCCAAATTCCTGTGCACTTCACTAGGACCCCATGATAATTTCTTTGCTTTAACCCCAACTAACCCATCAGCCCTTGGAAGACGGTAGCATCCCACTCCTGCCTCCAATAAAAAAACATTTACCAGAGTTTGTGTTCCTACAGCCAGAATGCTGGCTTGGCAACTCAGGACCTGTGAATGACCATATAGGCTTCTGGTTTTATCTTTTTGTTAAAAGGAAAAACTTTCGCAAAGGAAGCAGGGCATCTGGCCACATTTCCAGATTGGACCAATGGAAAACTGGAGATTTAGAAGCCACGAGATCTAGGTTTTGTTGCTCAATAGTAACTTATATTATCTTGAGGCTGGGTGAGCTAGATAACCATCTAGTACACTACCTGGACTAGCAGATAAGAAAAACCAAGGTCCAGAAAGGTGAAGTAATTCTTTGATTTATGCATGATATATTGTTCTCTAGAACCAAATGACACAAGGCTTCCAAGGGGCGTTCCAGAATGTAGGGGGTCTGGTGAAGATATGGCCAGTAGTGAATTTAATTTGTATTTGAAGCAGAACATCAGCTTACTAAAGTGCATTCTGTTTAATACACTCCTACTTTTCTCTGGCCATGATATTTGCCAAAAGGAATGTTTAAGACATACCACACTGGCTAATGAAGCAGAAGCTAGAAAACAAGTTCTTGGAAAGCTTTCGGATTTAAAAATAATTTTCATCTGGTTTTGCTTTTTTAATTCTTTCAAGTTATAAAATATAAAGTTAAAGAAACAAACTTCCTCAAACAAGCTAAACCACTTGAGACTGGATTTTGAGGCCTCAAACAGCAAGACTTTTGTGTGTGACAAGAAATGTCTGGTGACCCAGATTTCCCTCTTTTAATAGGTAAATGCAACTGAATATTCACTACTGTGGTCAAGTTCAGGAATAGCTGATCTGAATAATTAAAAACTCCCCGCTTTGGAATATCTTCAAGAAGTAGAGTTGGTGAGCCATTCAAGTTTAAGTGAAATATTTACCAGGTGCTTCAGCATTCTGGCCACTATATATACACAAGACAATGCTGGGAGCAACAAGTATTTTTGCATTAAATGTAATACAAGATGATTTGTAACTTGTCTTTCCACTGTTTACCAAGAAGATGAACTCTGGAAAGCTTCATTATTGTACAACACAGGGCAGTTTTAAAAGTGTATTTCCACATCACTGTCAATTCTCACAACAGGCATGCTTATCAGATTTATAAAGTGACGAAAGAACCTGTGTGAATGGGAGGGTTTCTGTCTCAAGAGTCACACCTCATTGGTAGTATCAATTCTCTTATTAAATCCTCTCAAGTAATGAATGAGATTCGGTACCAGTCTTAACAGATTACACATTCTACAAGTGAGAAGAGTTAAATTTAATGGAGTTTTGCTGAAAAACAGAACACAGGCTGAAGTTGTTAAAAGGCCACTAAATCAAGATCTTAGCCCCTTTAAGATAGATATGAAATGCAAATGCTTCTGTCAGTCACAGTAACTTCATGAACAAAGCACTGAAATCTATTTACTAAGAACTTAAATGAAAACATTATGTCTACACAGACAAATACCAATTTAAAAAACCAAGTGCTACATAGTAACCTGAATATTCTCTCTTGCTTACTGTACAGCATCTATGTTAGCTTAGGATGATTGGTGCCTGACACAGACGCCTTCAAGGTGCTGGAACACTTTCAACAAGTAGGAGAAATGTTTTACATTCACAGCTCCTTCTGAAAGACCCTACGACAGCAGACCCTGGCTTACTAAATGCTAAACAAGCCATCTCATCACCAAGGGCTCTTCTGTAAGAGTCCTTGAGACAAATTTCAATTTTTAGAAATTGCATTTCAAGAAGCTTCATGCTAGCAGCTCCACAGCCAAAGGAGCACTGCACACTGGCGTGGCCCCACGGAGCCAGTCTCTGAGGCCTCAAGTGCAAATTCTGGGGAAGCCTGCGCTTTGTGTGTGAATACAAAACCACTGCACTGTTCCAGAAGCATTCGCCCAGAGGAACACACTTTGGAAGTACTCATTAGACAGGAATATACTCGGCCTTTTTATGACTAATTTAACAAGTCTAGAAATGTTCTTGAGTCTTTCTAACAAAGGCTTGAATAGTGTCTAAATAAATGTTTGACTGTAAGGATGAGACAAATGTAGTGACTATAGAAACATCACATATCACTAAAAGCACTATTATAGGTCAACAAAATGGATACAACACAGAGTTAATTTGCCTAATTTTTCTGCCATAAACAAAACAAAACAAAACAAAACAAAACAAAACAAAACAAAACAAAACAAAACAAGGAGGAAAACAAGAAAATTTTAAAAGGAAAGAAAAGAAAAAAAAACCCACAGTGATGATTTAACAAACATAACTATACCAGTGCCTGAGTAGGGAGTTTTTGGCAAAATAACAGAATGAAGTTTCGTAAAGAAAATTACAAGGGCACTAAGTCAAGGTGAGCCTGAAAGTATGCAAAGCAGAGAAGGCCTGCCAAGGTGCTCCTCCTGGAACACAATGTTTCCTCCACCTGCTTTATCAGGTAATCAGTGACAGCAGCGTGAAGATCCTTGGGTCACAGGAATTCCGTGGCAATGGAGTACTGGGCCATTTACTTTAACAGCAGATATTTTCTGCTCTTGTCCTTTCGGCAAATTAAAGGGCTTAACTCTTAAGAACTTCTTTCCTAAATTTCTCAGTGGGCAGGAAAAAACAAGATCCCTCATGAAAACACAAACAGCAAAAGGATTCATTCACTCATTCATGGATTAATGAGGTAATTCTGTTGCCAAGTATTTTTAAGGTCCATTGTCAGAATTTTGAAGTTTAAGGTCAGGAGACCCCCTTTAAAGACGGACGTCTTCCAAAGAGATAGTAAGAAGTACCATACTTTCACCCTGATGCCACATTCTAAATATGCCCTCTTTATGAAAACAAGTGGTATCATATATAAAAGAACATCATTCTATTGTACTGCTTTACCTTGAATATGCAGTAAGTTACTATGGGATAGAAATACAGAGTACAGGAAGTTGCCCCTTGAAAAAGAGGCACAACCTGGTTTGTCTTGGTTCTATAGCTGATTTGCTGTGCATCACCAGATAAATCATGGCACTTCTTGGACCCTTTCTTCTCATGCAGGAATAATTATGCTGGTCCTCATATTTGACCCTTATATTTTTTAAACGACTTATCATAATGAAAAAGTGCTTTGTTCACACATGAGTGATTATCACAATCACACAGCCAACCCTATTTGGGAGGCAGATTATTGGTTTGAAAACATAACTGTCACCAATGTAGCCCATGATGAGTTAGTACTATTCAGGGGAGAGTCCCAGAAAGAGCAGGAGATCCTCGCCCTTACCGAGCCTGCAATCATGGTATCATGGTGGGGAACTTGAAGTGACATACCTACTGAATTCTGAGTACCCACCCAACTGCTAAACAGAGAAAAATGATTTAGGGCACAATTCTCTGGTAGATATAAGAACTTTTCTAATCACAATTCCTTTAGTGAGAAAGGGTCCTGTGTGAGCCAAGAGACTGCACCTGAACTGAGCAGGTGGTTATGTCTGATTCTGGAGAGAAGCCCACCATCTGGAAAACTTTCTAAACTTCTAAGTATACGCCTGTTTTTTTTACACAGCCTTTACTGGAAGGGTGTTCTTGAAAGTGTTTTACTTGGGACAGCTCTCTCCACCTCCCTCTCTCTGTAGGCCTCTGGATACCTGAAGGACTGGTGGCTCTCTGGGCTAAAAGAACGAAGTATACAGTGGGGTGAGAACATACTGAGTGCCCCATGTCTGCAGTGTGCACGGGACACAGACACATCCTGCCTATTCTCTGATAAACATGTGAGGAGGTCAGGGACCACCCAGGCAGTTGGCTAGTGTTTGGTATGTTCAGGTGCTACTGGAAGAGGCTCTGGAGGCCATGAAAGGCAGGGAAGCCAACAGAGTGGTCAAGTGCCAGGCCAGGACCTGAATGTATGCCTGCACACAACTGTCCTTAGAAACTTTTATCTTACACACAAGGAAACCAAGGCTCAGAAGGTGAAACAACTTGTCCAAGGTTCTGGAGCAAAGAAGCCCTGGTTTTAGGACTCATACTTCTGTTACCAAAGCCAATCTCAATCTTCCACCCACACTGGACCAGACTGCCTGGCACTGAAGGCCAGAAGGAAAGCAGATCCCTCTGTTTGACCAATGCCATGGGAACTGCTGACATGGTCAACCCCTGGGACAGGTCAGGCCAGCTGTATGCATGGAAAGGGTATCATGAGCCTAGCTAGACTGGCAATGGCCCGAGTGGCACCACCGCTGAGCTGCCACAACAGCATGGGGTCGTCACTGGGTAACAGCACTGGCTGAACTCAAAGGGAGGGACTACTCCTTTCTTTAAAGCTCAAACACTGATTTACAACTCTTCTCTCTCTCTCCACTCTAACTGCACTGCACCCCCAGATCAGTCTGTTAAACATCTCTGGGCCACGGGCCTGGCTTACCTCCTTATGGGAGTCTTTGTGGGCTTCCAGAGTCTTCATGATCGTCAGTTCGGCGTAGTTTTTAAATCTTGCTGGCTGGTTTCTCAGAATTTCCCGTAACACTCTCAGTGCCAGTGCTCGGATGGAATGCTAGAGTATAAGAGGAAAGGAAGACATCAGCAGACAATCACAGCATAAGTCTGACACCTTGCACACATGGGGACACATATCACACTGTTTACTTGCCCTTCAGGAGGTCAGCACTATGAGGTTGGGCATTGTGTCAGTGGAGGCATTCCTAGGGTATAGCCACTAGAGGGAGGTGATGAAAGCTTCTCGAATGAGCCAAAGAGGACCAAGAGACTAAATGAAGTTGCTACATCTGGATGCATGATCAATCTGATCAATTTCCTGGGGATTTCCTGAGGCTTAGGTACATATATTATTCCCCTTTAGTAAAATGCACAAATGGATAGGTAAAAACCATCTAAAATTTCATCAATGTGACCTATAAGAATGTGTCCTCCCTAAGGACAGCAGAAGACCTGTCATTATTCCTGACCTTCTGTGATGAGATCATGGAGAAGGGTAACGTGCACAGGCCTCGAGCTGTCGGAGGCCCGGTCATGCATCTGGAGGACAGCCATTCTAAACAGACTCCTAATCTCAATATATAAGAGAAGGGAGTTTACGCCAGACACAAGCCCAAAAGCACATCCTGATTCTTTGCCACTCATCTGTACAATTCACACACAAACCTCTCTCTGCCCTCCATATGACATCATTTCATCTCCTAGCAAAGCCCAAACAAGTAAAAGTGATTCTGCAGCTAATGCTTTATTTTAAGAAAAGTTAATCCAGATTCTTCTGTTTCCTCTCACCCTATGTCAAACTATCAACCCTGACATCGGAGAGCAGTTAAGAGCCCCCATGAAATCCACAGCGTTCCTCTCACCCATCCACCATCCAAGTCACCTCCACTGTGTCCCCGGGCTGTGTGGAACTTCATAATCTGCCTGATCCTACCCCTTGTACTCCACCATACCTTCCTTACTTCACCAACTTAATTCATTTTTGTTTCTAGCCTACACAAAGCCTAAAGCACGGAGACAGATTTTTTTACTCCAAGAGCTTAATTTGGGCAATTCCCATTGTTTATTCCTGTCCTTGTCTAAAAGATCTGCTGCCAGTAGGAGAATGCAGGACTATGGTTAGTCACTCGCCCCTTTCAGAGCAACGTGCCCTGTGTATGGATCCAAGACTGGCACAGGTGTCAGTATGTTACATCCAAATGTCACGGTGTGAGGAGAGAACTGTGTTTTAAAAATAATAAGAGTCACACTTCTGGAACCGGCCATTTAACCAATTAAGTTGACTGGAACTGTTAACATATGAGGAATGAACCCACAAAGAATTTCACAGAATTCAGTATTTAGGAACATATATTTTTTAAAAGATCTATTTATTTATGCATACAGATCTGGAATTCAGGCCAGAGGTGCAGGGGTGGTGAGAGGATTCACCAGAATCCTCTGGTGAATCTGGGGAGTAGCAGGTGAGACTGGAGAGGTCTGCTGCGCCATATGGGTCACCTCCCTGGCGGGGAATCTAACTGGTGTGGCAATGGCTGCAGAGCACTTCACAGTGCTGTGCTTTAACCCACTGTGCCACCAGGGAGGGCCCAGGAAGATCTTTTTAAAAAGTCCACATATTTCCTGGTTGCACATGAAACATAAATAAAGCTCACAAGGAAAACTGTTTGCCATAAAAACACTTCATATGCTACTGAACTCCTAAAACAAAGTTGACAGATACAGGCACAAAAACCTCCTCAACTACCACAAACCCAATTACAAACAGAACTTGCATATAAGCTAGGATGGGGCCTATTTCTGATAAAAACCTTATTTACTGAAATAGGTGCTCAGAAAGTATTTGAAAAAAGTTCTGATCTAAAAGTTAAGCATGGCACAGGAAGTAAAGTAGAAGCCAAGCCCAGCAGAAAAGGACTTCTAAACCCCATTACACAGAAGGAATGAAGAAAGTCCTCACATCTTTGTCTCCAAGTGTCTCCAACAGCAAGAGCAGGATGGTCTTGAAATGTTCCTCCCACACGCCCAGGCTGTCTTCCCGGGTGATCTTGAGCAGCTCCAGCAGGGCACCTTTCCGCTCCTCGACCCGCTCGTTGTGGTTGGACAGTTCTTTCAGAAGGTCGGCCACCAAGTCAGAATGGTCAATGGGCACTTGTGAGACACACAGACAGAAGTCACTTCTTATGGCGATGTCCACTACAGCAGCATCCTCAGTGGTGCTCAGCCATCCCTCAGGGCCCCCCATCTCCCAGAGGAAAAGGTGACTACTGTCCCTTGTTTGTCACCCACCAACCCCTTGTGTCTCTCTGCTGCCCCAACCTCACCCTCTCAGCAAATCATCCCCCTAGACTAACTGTGAAGATTAGCATCGGGTCTCCAAATGCCCGTTCTTTCCCTCCCATTTCAGAGAGAAGAGACAGTGCTGCTTCCTTTATCTATTTCACACTAAGAGGGGGGCAAAGTCCCTCCTTGGCTGTTTTGTTTTTCCAAATTCTCTTCCCATGGCCAGTCCTATATCAGCCTTTCTGCTCGAAAAGTCTTTTACAAGATCAAATCCACTGAAGTCTTACAGTCTTCAAGGTCCTCCTCATTATCATTTCTGATTGCTGAGCCTCCATTTCCCTCTGAAGCAGCCCAAGTTTAGTGGTTGGCACAGTAACAAACACCAGTCAGGTGTGTGGTGCATTCATGTGCTGAGGAACTTGCCAGAATCATCCACCACAACCACTGCAGAGACCTGTCTCAGGTTAGGGGGCATAGGGCACTGAAGGCACATCTTTCTCTTTCCCAGTTCTGTTAAAAAGACCTCAACTCTGAATATCCATTTGAAAGAGAAAGGATGGAAAAACAAAGGCAAATCATTGGGGCTATTTACATTGCATCTGCCTATTCCTTTAGCTTGGAAGTTTGGTGAACAAAAGTAAGTGAGTTGAAATGTTAAAGAGCTTTCGTTTCCTCCTGCTATCCCACCTTTTTCTTAAACTTTTTAACATACAGTTGGTAAATGAGTAACAACCAACAGCCTAATCTCAATTCTGTCTGAAATCAGACCAACAAATGGATAAGAGAAATGACATACTGACTGTAGAAGCAACAGAGCCCACTCTTCCAGAGTACAAATACTAGCAAGCACTCTGGAAACTCCAAAGAAATAGACCCCTAGTCTCTACTCAGCCACTGGCAGGAAGCAGTTAATTGCTAAGGGATTATGCTTTCCAAATTCTGAAGCTACTTCTGCTTTCAAACAACTGAAGGACTCCTCTGCCATCTCAAGAGTCCATCCTTCCTGCCCCACTGACAGAGTCCACCTTGGCTGGTGCCACAACAGAATGGCCACCTGCCTCCAACATGCCCTTACTAGGGAGATAATGAATGCTTCCCAACAGGGCTCAAGCTCTTTGAGGACAGGGACTGTGTGTCATCTGCCACCTGAGCCCAGTATATCATACATTTCATGGGGGCAATCAGTGAATTTTAATGGTCTTAAGAGTTCTAATGCAGGGTTCTAATTTAATGCTTCATTGGAAATTGAATAACAGATTTGTATAATCTTTAAAAACTGATTAAGTTGAAATAAACCAAATGTAAATATGGCAGTAAGGCAAGAAAAAAAAAACACAACAACACAAAATTAGTTCTGCAAACACATACTTACTAGTCACCATCATGACACTGGTCTTACTTAACATGAGAGTCAGAAAAGACCAGACTGTTCCATATCAAATTTAATATTTGGGACAAGTAACCTAACCTGCCTGAAACTCAGTTTTTCATCTGTAAAATGAAACAACCCACGGTATCTCCATAAAAGAATAGATGTAAAGCACTTAGTTTGGCACCAAGCACACAGCAGTGCTCAGTATGTCAGATCCCCTCTCTCGGAAGGGGAGAAGTCATCAACATAAACAGTTCTGTCAAAACTGGTTAAAACACTAGTGTGAGAGAGGGAAGTCCTTCAGAAGGGCTTCAGGATATGACGTCTAGACTCAATAACTGGGAATGTATATGACAGAGGCTTTATAAATGTGGTGCCTTGCCAACTCAGAAGAGCCTCCTCTCCTCGTCCTTCAGACATCCTCAGGTTTCCCTGGGAGGAATGGTTAGCCTTCCTCTACTGCCCAGTGGTCACTGCTGTACCTTTAGGCCACCTGTGTGACTGCTTTTCTTACAACAACCTCTACAGCAGGATGACAAGCTCTGAATGGGCAAGGACTGTACATACTTATGAGCACTGTGTCATCTGAGTCTAAGCACACAGTGGGAGCTCTGTAAGTAGCTGTTAAACAAGTGACTAAGCAGAACAGGCCCCATGTTTCCATTGACATTTGACTGGTATGTGCAGCACTGGCCTGACTTTCATGGAAAGTACATCTGGAAGGTAGGGGTGTCATCAAACAAAGACAAACCATCTCGAAGCTGGTCCATGTCGTCGTCAAACACAGCCTCCTTCAGGGCTGTCTTGTCGTAGGTGTTGATGGTGTCTGAGTAAGGGTAGGGATTGTACTCTCGCACCCTGGGCCCTGGGAAGGCGCGTGGAGGCTGGGTATTAAGGAGGGAGGTCTTGTTGTCCAGAGCTGTTCTGCCTCCTTCCACAACATCACTGCCTCCTCGGCCCTCAGTGGCAGGCGAGGCAACTCCACCATCACGGGACACCTAGAGCACAGCACACCATCAGTCCCTTTTAAGGGCATTTAACAGACTTCACCTTTAAATTTGCACAAGTACTAGCAGAGACAGAGATTAGACTCTTGAAATCTGGCCACTGACAAGACAGTTACTAGTATTTCAATTTGTAATCCCTAATTCACAAAATATTTGAAAGGAAACTGAACGTGCTTATATTTTCATCTAATCGTTAATTTACATGTAAAGTCAATAATGCCTGGTAATTTGAGAGATTACTAACATGCAATGCTGAAGAGTCCCTGGAGAACGAAGACCATAGACCTCTGACGCCAACCCCTCAGGAATCCTAGTGTGAGCATTTCACCTATCATTGTCATCACAAAATATGGGATTCCTTACTAACACCCAATACAACATAGCAGAGAGACGACTCTCACAGGATCTAATGTGACCTAACCACTGAATTCCTTGTATGAATTTTCACCAAGCGGTGAGCCCAATAATGCTCTATAATCCCTACAATGGAGAGTTCAGTCTTCCCCAGAGAAAGCATTCTTCCTTTGGATATCTGTGATCTTCATATTTGTCTTTACACTGGATCAAAAAACAGGCTTCAGTATTTCATGAGTATTTTTTCTTAATATATTCTGAGTTCTGTCTTCAACGGATTGAAGTCCAGGCCCTGTGGCCCCTGAGTGCTGTTTCTGAGTCCCTTCATTCTCTGATTTCTCTCTTTTGAGGCACAATGATCTGTCTGGTTTCCTTTACAGGGAGATACTATAACAGAGCAAATGTGGGTGCCTGCTGGGAATAGAGCAAACTGTTCTTCACCACAGACATCTGATTAAATAATAAAAATGTTAACAGTTCCAGGGAGTTACAATACTGGTAATTTCTATGGTAAATTTTTTACTTGTACTGACAAGACATATCTATCTCATTTCAAGTTTATATGTTTGTCTCAAAATGTGGTAAATACACTTAGATTGCATCAATCATTTAATTCCTAAGTATATAACCCACTGGCAGTAAAAACATTCAGTGTTATAGTACCATCGCCATTATGTAGTATTTTGAGCAAAATTTTTCATCTTCCTCAACAAAATTCTTTGCCCATTAAAGAATAATTCTCCCTACCCTTACTCCCACTCTGTTCTATGTTCTGTTTCTTATGAATTTGCCTACTCTACATACCTCAGATAAGTGGAATCATGCAGTACTTGTCTTCTGTGTCTGGATTATTTAGTATAGTGTTTCTAAGGCCCAACTTCTCTGAGCCCACACTATTATGGTCTCCAAATTCATTTTTTCCCATTTTTCTTACTTAGGATTTTGCCCTTTTAAACTATAATTTCACTCACTTTTTTTAGTTACCATCAAGGAACTAGTCTATGTCTCTCAAAATTCTACCTTTAGTGCAAACTGACAGCCTAAACTCCAGAATGGCATATCCAAAGGCCTCACGGATATGCTTGCTTGGATATTTCACAGGTCCTGCAAGTCCATATATTAAAAACAGATCACTATATCCCAAACGGGCTGACATATATTTTTCCTCTTTCTATATTTATCTCAGCATCTACTTAAAATTCCTACTCAGAGATTTCTGACTTTCCATTTTTGTTCAAGTTGACCAAACTTGACTTCCTCCAAAATCATTCTCTGTCTCAGTGACAAGCAAGCTTTCTAAAATGTTAACCGTGACCACCCACTTCCCTGGTTAAAAATTCTTCAAAGAATTTTGGAGGATTTGGACTGGTCATTGTTCCAATGACTGCAGAGTGAAGTCAAGATGTTGACTGGAAATTCCTCCAATGTGATCACCTTTCCCGCGCTGGCAATTGCAGCAGCTTCCTGGACTTCACTAAGATGACATGCCCATTCCCTCAACTTCAGCCAAGGGGCAATTACACTATGTCTATTCCCATCTTTCTGTCTTCTCTCAGGCCTGGCTTTGATTACAACCTTCCCACTTGACCTGACAAATGCCTGTTGACCTTCATGCTTCTGCTCAAAAAGTGAACTAAACCTTCTGTGATTCCTCTCAAGCCCCAGACTGACCCAGCAAGTCTCCTCAGTGCTGAACTCTGGCCACATGTAATGTATCACCATCTCCTACTTAGCTGCCTGCCTCTGCATGAAACTAGAGCTCCCAGAGAGTCATGTTAGTGTCTGATTCAGGCTCACTATTTTTATTTATTGCATTCCAGGAAAAAAATTATGCCTTGGGTAGATGAAAGTAAAGTGAGAAAAAAAGATAGCTGAGGTTCATTTGAAGTTTTGTGAAACTGTCTTTTGGGCCTCTTAATTCTAATTGAATTATAGGATAAAAATAATAATGAAACTCAGTAATCACAGACTGAGTGTCACTAAAGAGTCAGTAATTATCACTGAATTGATATATAGCTCTCTATTAGCCTGGGGATACTTACAATATCACAGTCCTTTTTGCCATCTCGTTTAATTGGTTCATTCAGGTCCTCTTGGCTTCGAAAACTAAACTTTTCAATGGCTTCTGTAACTCCTCGTAAAGAACTATAGATTTCTTCAGAGTTCAGATTCTCTGTATCGTAGTCCAGCATGCTAAAGAACAAACATAGAGATATATATATAATTGAGTCGTGGGCATAAATTACTGCCAGTAATTTACAAAGTAAGATGGACTTATTCTGTTTCTTTAGATGATTTGGAATGAAAAGGAGACAGGTTTATTAGAGCACCACCACTGGACAATTACACATCTTCCTTGTCCCATCTGGTTTCAAACACTCAGTTAAGAACCAGTGGGAAACAACAATTACCACGAGGATGCAAGAACTAAAAGAGTGACAAGTGGTGACTGAATGTACGAGGTAATGAAAGTGGAAAATAACTTTCATTTCTTGCAGATGGAAAAAACTTGCTTGGTTGTTACTGGTGTCAAATGTACAAAATTGAAGGGGACGGACACTTCAAAATGAAGCTAGTGTTGCCAATTTCAGAGAAGCCAAGCAAACCACTGTAATAAGAAGTATCAGAGACTTGTAACACCCAACCCTATCATTAGAAACTAAAAACCAGCCCTATCACTTAGATTCAGATCCACCTACCAATGGGCTTCTGAGCCTCTCATGTCATTTAACCCATCAACTTGTTGTGACTAAAACCCTTCTAGATACTTATACTAAGAGTTTTATAGTAAAAGCAGACTTATCAAGAGGAGTCACATTCCTAGATGGATTTTTGAAAACACTTCAAAAAAGCAAGAAGTAATTTCCCTTAGAGAAAAATGATGTCAAACAGATAGATACTTAGGGTAGCAAAACATAAAGTAAAAATCCGAAATGGCCGTTTGGTATAATGCAGTGTGTAAACAAGTGGTTTTTAGATGTCCCACAGTGCACTGAAACAGAAAGAAGACCCTAAACAAAACTCATCACTGTCCCTCACTAAAGAAATCGAAGGGAAACATGGGATGGATACACCAGAACAAAGGAAGCAAAACATGAAGCAACATCAAGCAAGGACAAGTCCAAAAACTAACTTAGCTTAAATGCCATTTGTTTCAGGAGCATATTCCAGGAAAGATTAAAATCACTGGTCTATTTTTACTTGCAGAAAGTCTGAGCTATAGAGAGGCTTCATGGCTGGAGGTAGTAACTGTTTAACACTTAAGGCAAAAGAAAAGCAATCTTTCTGTTCCTCTAAAGAGAAACAACTGAAACGAGATGCCCACTGGTGGGAACCCTTCCAAAGGGTAACACATCGCCCTTCTACATTCCACAGGAGTTGTGCCCTGTAACTTAAAAACAGGTAATATCTGTTAAGGCCTCTCCACCACCTTTCCTCTTTTTATAATTTAGGCAGGTAAGCAAGACAAGAGCTGGACATTTCTCACTTGGGGTAGCTAGACCCCTACAGGCTAGCTAGGTTCTGCTTGAGCCACATCCGAACTGACTCAGAGATGGAAGAGATTTGCCTCAAGTTACAAAACTGGCCCAGATGGAACCTTTTTCTTCTCTGATGAAAGAAAATACACACCCAACTGTACTTGGAGAGTTCACAAAAATATGCGCCAACTCAAAGACTGGCTCTGGCATCAAACAAAGAAATGTGAACATGAACACGTTTACAGGTAAAATTCCATGTATATATGACAGGAGGCAGAGTAAAAACTTGAACAGCATTCAAGATTTCAACTCCTTGTAAGTTCATAAGGTTGGCTATGAGGCAATACCCCTTTAATGTGAAGGAAGCATGACTGAGGAGCATGGGGGTTCCCTATCCCCTCCACTGTAGATCCCCACAATGCTTGCTTATGTATGAACAAAGGCATTTATACATCTGACCAGTACACACTAATTTTTATATGTTACGACTGAGTATGACTTAAACAAAAAATATGTATACAAGATGCAAAAAGATGCCTTAAAATACTTTTAACCACACAACTGAAAACAACAGCACAGCCCATGCAAAAGGAAAGACAACTGAAAGAATGGGAAGATGGACAAGAGCAAGTCTGGCGGAACGCTGAGCTTTTAAGGAATGTCACAATATTATTTTCCATATGTCGCTTCAGATGATGGTAGCTTTCACATAATTCCTCCAGTTAATCTGAACCTCCTAAATATTTCATTTCAGTTAGCATAACTTCAGCATTGTAATAGCCTCTTTGAAAAATAAAGCATTCTGCCAGCTAAAATTCCCCATTCTTACTTTCAATTAGTAAACTAACACAGACTTCCAATTTAGGAGGAGATGGGCATAACCCAGTACAAGCTGTGGCAACACTTCTTTTAGACTCACTAGCTTAAGGTCTGAAGTATTTCCTTGGTATGAAGCTAAAACTGTGAGTTCCAGGTGAGAGACATCTTGGTTTTCCTCTAGTGGAAAGAGATAATACTACTTTCTTTGTTGTTTTATTCAAATCAATACCCATAAAGCCTTATTTTTCATAGGATAAGGGAACTTTCCATGGATGCTAACAAGCAATGTATAGGGAACAGCCAAGGGAATATACAGCTTTATGTACAGGGAACTTGGTTCCATTAATCCCAGTCTGTTTCCTGCCCCCACACCCTGTCCTGGTGCTCAGAGACATAATCCTTTAGGCTAAAGGCCAGGTCCTGGCTCTCTGTAAATCCTAATCACACATTAGGCTCCAGAAAGGTTTCCTTAGGATACTTTAGATCAGGAATTGTTGCTCAATTGGTGAAAGCATTGCCCTAAGGTCAGGCTGTGTCACCAACAATCAGAATAAAGCTCTAGACTTGGCCTGTCGCAAGGTATCTGCATTGTGGTAAGGAGATGCCTGAGGTTCTCTAGAAAAGAGACACCAGAGACAGAAAGGTTTACGTGTTGAGATTTTCTTGTCATTTTTTCAAAATACTAGGTATGGAATAGGGAAAATTGTTCCTCATTATGAAATCATTAGGGATTTGGCACAGAACAAAAGAAACACAGATTTCATCTTGGCTTTATGTAACCAGTAGGTTTTCTAAGTGTAAAACCTCTTTCCAGTAGGTTTTCTAGGTCAGCTCTGCCCCTCTGATAGTTAACAGAGGCCCCAACGATATATTAAATATTAGCTCTATACTGTGCACATATGAAAGATGATTCAGGGGACAGATGGGAAGACTGACTCGGGGTGAAACTTAGAGCTCACAAGGGCACACAGATCAGTACACCGAGAGTCAGTCAATAAACTGGACTTATATTTTGAGGCACGGCAACTGTTAAAAGAGCAGTAGAGCAGTGACAGGCTTTATCGACACTGAAGACAACAGGTGTCTCAGTGCTGGGACGCCCTTGCCCTAACCTTGTGTAGCTAGGAACAGTCATTATAGGAGTCTGTACTTTTGGAACACTAAGAATTTCAAAAGAAAGATGCTGTTAAAACATTTAGCTGACTTGTTTATTATGAACAGCTTGATCATGTTGAGGATACGGAAGTAGGAATGTAAACGATGCAAAACCATCACTGAAGCATTCAAAAGTAACAGGCTGTTTTTATTTCTATCCTCACCCTAGCACAGAGGGCATGATCTCATCTCACAAAGCAAGAGGATGACAAGAGGACTGCCCATGTTCTCCTCATGCAATTTCAGGCTTCTGAGAAAGGGATGCTCTTCTCTGCAGACCTTTATAGAAAGAGGGGAAGAGACCTTCCAGCAGGTACCTGTAGGGATACACAGACCCCACTTTGTACATACACTTACCGTCTTCATGTCTGAAGGAAGCCCCAGCACCTCCTGGGACAGCATCCCAGTGCCTGTGAGGGTACCAAGCACCCTCCATTAGAGGCAAGACACCTTCTGTGAGATACAGCAGTCAAGGTACCTCTTGGGGCTGCCTTTCTGGATCTTGTCCTCAGAGTATCACACTGAGAGCATTCAGTCCATGTACCCCATGGTAGCACTGAGCTACAGGTGCAGTCTGAGAAGCTGCAGCAGGTCTCATCTGCTTCTCAGTGGGAATGCCTTGCACACCTACAAACAGTGCTAGACAAAGTACCCACTCTTCCTTGCCTTGTTTCCACAGCTTTGCCTGAGTATTGCCTGGGGACTGAGTACTGCACTGGACTGAGCGGCTCCTAGTAACAGATGCTGATGAATTTGCTCAGTTGATGCTCCAGAGACACAGTAGGAGCCATATTTGTGAGATTCTATAAGGATCACACACCTGCTCACACTTCTCACCAAGGCTGTACTCCTGCTAACCTAAGCCAAAGCAAGGGTCACGACAGAGGCAGCTAAGAGGCTTTCCAATGACCTGAGACGACCTTGGAAATGGAATAATATTGTGACACCTCAGACAAGTTTAACAGGTAGCGTGTTACCTGGGAGAGTAAGAGCGCCTGAGAGTCTTGTGGGAGGGAGCGGTGGGAATGGAGTTAGGCTGAGAAAAGGGAGGTGGGTGCTTCGATAACCCATCGGCACTCCAACCCCATAACCGACTGCAGTGATCAGAAGAGGAAAATCAGAAACAAACAAACAAACAAAAGACAAAGGGGAGGGGGCTGGAGTTGGAGGAGCAGGACGAGGAGGAGAGAGCAAAACGCTATAGCTTAAATGTCTTAGCGTCTCCTCTTTCTTTGACAAAGTTCTGTCAAAATTAATTGGAACAAAATTAATACTCTACCATACAGAGAAAAAGAACACATTTTGTTTACAATTTGTCCTCAATAAAAATGTTTTATTCCTATCCCTCTCAATCATGTATTACATTTTTAAGTCACATGAGATTTCAAGTGTGTGTGTATGTGTACACATGTGCACTGAGAAGGATATTATAAGCGCAAACACACAAGAGAATAGGGATGTTCAATTTCAAGTAACACAAGCAATTATTTAGAAAAACCCAAAGAAGGAATTATGGGCCTTAATTCACAGAGGTCCAGAAGGACCGCAGCAGGAAGGTGCAGAAAACCTGCCACTTAGACCAGCACTATCCAGCATGACAGTGTGTTCCTGAGGCTGAGGTCTAGTCACAGGGTGTTCGGAGGTTGCCACAGAAATTCCCCTCAAAACAGTAACAGCACCTTCACAGGGCTAGGGGCCACATCTCAAAAGGTCAGCTCAGAGAGGGGGGACCAAAAATCAAATTCTTCCACTCATATGCCGTAATTTGAGAATTAAAATTCCCCCGAGAACACAAGTATTCCTCCTGCTTGAAAGATCTCACTTAGTGAGGGCCACTTGTGAGGCCCTCAGAGATTTCTAACTACTGCTGCAATTCAAACTAACTGAACCAGAAACTTCGGGAAAGGGCTGAGCTGAAGTGGTTGGCAATGTGTTCTGAGACCTAGGGACGTCTACCAAACTAGAGACAGCGTTCCTATGGAACAGTGTGCTGCCTGCTACCGGCATGCACGTTGATTCATAAAGTGGTAATCTTCACCTGAGGGCACTTCTTAAGGAAAATCAAGTGTGAAGATGAGGTCACCGTAGCACAGAGGGCTTAAAGACCTTTTCTAAGTCACATGTTTAAGTGGGACTGGGGTACAAGATGAATATGGGGCGGCCATCTAAGGTTGGAGCTCAGCTAACAGGCAGAGTTTGGGCAAAGCATATGCCCTGCTACCTCACTGTGGGATCCTGGTGCTCCCAGTTAGTCTCCACTTTGAGTCTATGAATACTGTTATTTTCTGATGAGATAAATTTAAAACCCACTTAAAATACCTTTTATTACTAGGGATAACAGATGTTATCTATGTAGTGCTATTCTGTGCAGTGCTGGTCAACCTTTCTGCTAAGAATATAAAGTAGATGGGGTAAGAGCTGCCATGTACTTTATCTTTAAAGGAATGGGCACCATGTGTTTTCTGAAACCCCCTTGCAACTCTTGTTTTTTGTTTCACTCAATTACACTGGGCAAAATGGGTTAAAATATATAAATATGAGCTTAATGATGAAGAACTCTGGGTTATAAATCCCCTCTCCAAGTACCAAGTAGTATTTGTTTAAATAGGTGGGAGTTATAGTGATTCCTCCCTCACACAGAAATAATGATTAATGGAAGTTTCACCAAAGCTTAACCTGTTTGCTCTAGCTTCACTAATACTATTGGGTTGATTAAAATGATTTCCCCCTAGCAACTGAAAAAAACTCTAAGTTAGAAAATTACATTTGATCAACATTTAAGATTATTTCCTTTTTACCAGCATGAACCAGGTATAGAATTCCTGGACTGGGAAAAAAAAAAAACCCGGTTCATTTTGATACTCAAAACAAACCATGGATAATAACTTTCCCCTCAGGAATAAAAAACTAACCTCATAGGGTCAATATGATTTAAAGAATGGCAGGTCACAAATTAAGATACCAAGAGCATTGCTCATAAATACAGCTGAGATTATGTACTGTGGAAGTTACCTTTTTCTCCTTAGAATATGGTGATCTAGTTCACTTTCCAATTAAATGCAAGAGCTCATTTAAAAAATAATTTTCCTGATAGAAGTATGAAAATGATCTGAATATTCTGGTGATATGATGACAGAAGGTAGTATTTCTTACTTTTGGGGAGTTTTAGTTGTGAGAAAAATCATTTCACCCAATGATTTAAATTTGCCAAATTAGCTAAAGCCATCTGTTTATTTATGCACTTACTAAGGGCTTATTTTTAAAGATCTACCAAAACTACATAAGTAAATAATTCCCTAAAGAAGATTTATTGACAAGAAAATATTTAAGCTACACCTAGATTTTTTTAACATTGAAAATAAATATTTCCATTAGTTCTACTGACCTATGACCCTAACTATAAAAGTAAATCTGGACAATTATGAATAAATGGCAAGCTGGAAAAATAAAATTTTGAATAATCTGAGAATTCATGAAGATTAACACCAAGCCAATTCTTAGCTGTGGTGGATGAGGCTAGTAATCCCCAACAATCTTTTACTTAAATTATTGATTGGCACAATCATAAAAATACTTAAGTGTTATCTTTTGTTTATTACCAAAAGAATCTGCCACCCTAATAATAAAACAACTGAAAGATAAGATGTACTAAGTTGTGTATTATGGGAGAAGAGATTTCCAAATTAGCATTACAAAAGTATGATTTCTGGACAAAAGCAGCAATTTTCAGCAAATACAAGTTTTCCATAAAATTCTCTCTCACCAGGAATAATGACTCTAAAATTTTACTGCCAACCTGGGTCCCAGTCATATTATGACAAACTGTATACTTGATATACTAACTAAAAACAAAAAATAGTTGGTCTGGTGTCAGTCAAACCCAGGGAAAGTCAGGCATACTTTCACTAGTTTCTGCTTTCAAATACTTGTAATAGCCTGCTGAAACCATGTCAACATAGACCAATGCAGTATAGAGGGACTATTTGGCGAATCAAATTAAGGCAATAAAAACTGTATGTAAACTACTCTGGTTCACCAAGAAAAAAATCCAAGTTTGAGATTTTTCCAAAAAATATAGGATAACCTCAAATTATCCAAAATATAAGAGAACTTCCGTGGGAAGGAAGAAGGCATTTGACAGTCTCAATCATTTAAAAATCTAAATTTGAAAGCACAGAGATTTTGATAGCATTCTACTGCTATAAAGAAATGGCATACTTGGGGTACTTTCTCATAATTTTAAGGTCATGGTATCAGCAAACTTTAGAATAACAGCTCCCTGATTTTTCTTTTTAATGATGCCACACACAAAGACAGCATGTGTGACCCTTACAGGTCAAGGCACTCCTTCCTAAAAATTCTGATCCGGCCCACTATTGGAGTGAAGCCACGGGAACCTAACGCACATCAGGGATCCCTAAAAGCTGCCATGCAGAGATTGTTAAAGGCTCTGGTCAGATGGAGAAGTGCTTATCTAAAGATCCTGAGACAAAGTGGTTTCCTCTTAAGTCACTGCCTCAGACTAGAAGGCCAATGCTCACATAAGCCCAGTGAAAGTCTGGAGATGCTGATCCAATTTTAGTTCTCTGCTTCTTAATCCCTCTTTCAGAGTTGCACTCTGCTTCAAATGTGAGCTCATGATGATAACATTCTGCTAGGAATGGCCATTTGGAGGGAAACCACCCCAGAATTAGTGTACACTAACTAAAAAGGACTTATGTAGATGAGTAAATATACCTTCGAATATTCTTATCAATTACAGAATAGGTGGTAAGTTTCTAAATGATTTCTATGTGAAAAAGCATAAAATGTTAGTTTTTAAGTCTGTAAGGTACTAGAGCGCGCTTAGAGCTAGAAGAATCTCAAAGAACATTCAGCACAGACTCATTTCACCATACAAAGCTAATTGCTTAGCCTAGCCCAAGGTTATACAGTTAAGATCTGAGTGAGGACTAGATCCTACAGTCTCCTGATACCCACACTGATTTTTTTGGTGTTAAGCTTGGTCTAAAAGAATCTAGAAATAGGCTAGACAGATACTGGGGTGATTTAGTTTCCCCATTTCTGTGGAAATGGTATTACCTTGGAGACAGGCCCCCATGGGAACAGTTGGTGGGTGAGGTCAAGGGGCTGGTCCTGCTGCTGGTGTGTCGGGATGGAGTCCGGCCAATTGTATTGCTCGGAGAACCCTGAGGTTAAGGTAGAACAGGCATCATTACTGAAGGGCTAAATGCAGAACAGAGTCTTACTTTTCCCTTGGTCTTTTAGCCCACATGTAAATAAATGAATAGAATTTGCACAGTGATTATTTTTGTTTTGTTTTTGTTGTTTTAGAGTTACAGTCAATTTTAAATACTATAAACCAAAACAATGTTTTATAAGTAGTCTTGGATTTGAATGACATCAGTTGTACAAGACACAATTGAAGATTTATGTCTTTACAGTGCAGAGAGAAAAATACAACAAAACCTTTCAATGAATGAAAGAGACTGACCCAGTGAAATATTTAACTGAACAATCTAACACAAAGAAGAAGTCATATTTAAATATTGGGTTCATTCATTCCTTTGGGAATATGGCCAGGTCAGACATGGGTACACAAACTCCTAAAGGGGTACAAGAAAGTTGGTAGCTCTCTTGGAGCAAGTTGTAAACATGATCTGAAGAGGAGGTTCTGATCTGTGCAGGCACCAAGACCACAGCACTCACCACACTGGTGTTACTAGAATTCTTGAGGTGGTTGTGTAGAAGTTTGGTGGCACCATCCTGGAATGTTTTTGGCAAGGCACCAAGTAACATGGTAAATTCAGGAGTGTTCAATTCAAACAGAGAGATTAGCACAATTTGTGCTGCCTAGAAAAAAAAAAAAGATGATTAATTTAGGTAATGTACAAAAGTAAATTTTGGTCAACGTGAGTAAGTCATTAAAAGTGATTTTTAAAAGAAACCATTGTTGTGCAAGGAGCATACATAACAGGTCACCTTCAGGATAAAAAAAATTAAAACAAAAACAAAAAGCATGTGGAGATCACCAATTATCAACAGTCTGCCTTCAACCTAGAAAATAAGCCCTTAATTCATTTACATACCCTGGCTTTTGATTTCTGAAAATAGTAATTCTCATTACATTTCCTTGATTGTCTATGAAGTTGGTAAGTTAATGAAATAATCAAAAAGTTTAGAAGGTTTATGATTCCAAGATCACCCTGGAAAGAACAAGTTTCTGAATGGACTACCACTGGGTTAACTGAGAGACCACATTTCCTCAACCCTGCAGGCAGTGACTAAGAAAGAGAGTTTAAACTGGAAAACTCCTACTTTTACACCCATGAATTGATGAGAGAGGCATTCTTTGGGAAAGAAACCAGACTTCTATGGTAAAAACATAAAATCTGCTTCAGCCTTTTTGGAAAATGGTTTATCTACTTTTCTATTAATTGAGACAACATAAGGCAGGACTACTTGGAATTACTAGCAGCACATTGTGTAAAAGCAATTAGCTGAAGCAACAGTAGCCAAGTGAGACTGAGATTTCTCCAGCAAGTTATGTGCTTTCTATCATACTAAAGTAGTAGCAGGTAACCCAGGATTTAAAAATAAGGCCTGAGGAATTAGTTACAATGTCTTGATTTAGAAAAACTATGTAGAAAGAAAATTTTAGCAAATACTAAACTGATATTTCTTACAAATTTCTAAGAGTCAAAAGAAAACACACAAGAAAAATCTTTTGACTAAAAGTATGCATTTATGTATCCAAAGACTAAATTTTTAGGATTGTGGTATTTGAAATATTTTTTCCAATGATACAGAATGGTACATGAAAACATTTTCTGAGAAATTTCTTAGAAATATATACCACAAATTATTTCAATGCTTCATAGCATTAAAATTTATTTTAGATCTGATTAAAACAAACTATTATTTTGTCCTTAAAAAAGGGGAAAAAATTATAGACCCAAACTTACCAATATCACAATAAAAATTGATCACAAATTTACTCATTAAACTAAGATATATATTCCTATGTTTCATTCCTAAAATATACTTTTATTATCTGATAGAAAAAGTTCTACTACTAACTTAATGTTCCGTTGCCACAATTTGCATATTTATATAAAAGCAAATTCCAAAAATCATGCAAAGTAATCAATGCATATAAAAAAAAACATTAGCTGTTAAGGGGGAAAATGCATGCAGAAAATAAAGCACTTTAAAAAGAAGAAATAAGCAGACTGAATTTTAGGAGGGAAAAAAATTAATGTCATCAATTAAATAAGACAGCTTAGAAATTCTTTTGTTAATTCAACATGGCATTTGAAAATTATAAAATGTAGGGCCATATTTTTCAATGGTGCCTTTTTATGAGAAATATTCCACTATTTCTACTAAAGAACACAGTTCTTCCCCAAATTACATGATATTTAATACAACAAACCTAGTTGAAATTTTTCAGGAAGAAAATTATCAAACTCGTGAGCTCTTTCAAGGACCAGGAGGGCTATAAGATGATACTCTGGATTCTGCTGATTCATTGTTAATTAACATCAGTGACTTTTAGTCATACAGAAAAAAGTATTAGCAGACTTTAACTTCTGACCCACTAAAAAATACCTCTTTTTAATGATCCCCAAATGAATTATGATTAGAAATCAAACAGAAAAGGGGCTTTGAATGTAACTAGTTGGTACAGGTATGCAATGTATACATCTAAATGAATTTTTTTGATTTTCCAAATCATAAATGTAAATGATTTTATATAGTTTACAACAATCAGTTTGTCTTAAAGCTTTTTTTTTTTTTAAGATTTATTTGTGCATACAGAACTGGGGTACAGGCCAGAGGTGCAGGGGTGGTGAGAGGAACACTAGAGACAGAGTGGGGAGCAGAACAGGGAGATGGGTGAAGTACACTGCTAAGGGGAGCAGCAGGTGGACCAGGAGATGTCTGCAGCGCCATGTGGGTCAGCTCTGGGGCAGGCGGGGATCGAAATTGTGCAGAGGTGGTGTTAGCTTATTAGTGTTATGCTTTAACCCGCTGAGCTACCAGGGAGGGCCTTAAAGCTGTTATTTAAAAAAGATCCTACAGTCTCCTGATACCCACACTGATTTTTTTGGTGTTAAGCTTGGTCTAAAAGAATCTAGAAATAGGCTAGACAGATACTGGGGTGATTTAGTTTCCCCATTTCTGTGGAAATGGTATTACCTTGGAGACAGGCCCCCATGGGAACAGTTGGTGGGTGAGGTCAAGGGGCTGGTCCTGCTGCTGGTGTGTCGGGATGGAGTCCGGCCAATTGTATTGCTCGGAGAACCCTGAGGTTAAGGTAGAACAGGCATCATTACTGAAGGGCTAAATGCAGAACAGAGTCTTACTTTTCCCTTGGTCTTTTAGCCCACATGTAAATAAATGAATAGAATTTGCACAGTGATTATTTTTGTTTTGTTTTTGTTGTTTTAGAGTTACAGTCAATTTTAAATACTA
>NW_004567103.1:82095571-82169541 GCF_000260355.1 Condylura cristata
ATATATATACATCTTTTTCTAATGTGATCCAAGCTCCAAAAATGGACAGTAAGTATTGTTTTAAATAAATTATTTTAAAATCTATTTTGTAGACAGACCTATTCTGTCTATAACCCTCTGTGTTAGTGAGAAGTCAGAACATTTGATTCCAAGCAAGGAAGAAACTAGGTTATATTTATCAATGGCATCAATATTCTCATTAAAAAGAACTCCAAAATTTGGAGAGGGGTTGAAGAGATTCATTTGAAAGAGTCAACAAGTGGACTATCAGTGTGTTAGGGAGAAAGGAGGTCCTAAAAGAACTGTGCAGAGTTTTGTGGACTCCACCCCCTAGTCCAGTGATTGGAAACTCCCAGCAATACCAAGAAGAGAACTGCGAGGACCCAAGGGGTGAGCTGAGCAGGCATTCTGGGAATTTTGGGGATCTCTCTCTCTCTCTCTCTCTCTCTCTCTCTCTCTCAGGTCATTTTCTATACTCTCTCTCTCTCGGGACCATGTGGTTATCAGTGTGTTACTAGAGTTCCAAGTCAGAAGAGCTGGTAGATGTTCTAGTTACCCTGTATCTCTCTCTTTCCCTGGGTGGTTCCTTTTCTGTTCCCCTTTTATAAATAAACCCATTATTGACTCTGTGTGAGCCTGCAGTACAATTAAATTTTAAGTGTGCGGGTGAGGACCCATAGGCAGGTAGCGCAGTTCACACTGGGTTGCCCTTTACAGTTGTTCTTGTCCAATCTTTGAACTTTTGCCTTCCAGAAGAGGCAGGGCCACTAAGCAGTTAGACAGAAAAACGCTGAGTACAACTTCTCTAATAGCCACCCCCAGAGCAATTTATTGCTATTTTAAAGCTTAAGTGTCATCTTAAAGGAAACAAATCCCACTCATGTCCCTAGAGTACAACTGGCATGTGTTTGTGTGTGTGGAGGGGGGATTATGAAGGCAAAAGATTCTTTGAAACTCACTGGCACTGTTTGAAAAGACCTCCCAGAGTTTTCAACTAACTTGAAATCCATGTGCCCTACAACAGAGTTTTTCCAGATAGGAGGTCCATGAGACTTTGACAAATACTTCAGTGTTGGTATTAATTAGGGCAAACTTAAAATTTGGGAAGAAAAGGGTTTTTTGAATTTATTGGACAACTACTTGCCCCCTTTAGGCAGTTAATAAAATTACTTTGCAGAGTCACTCAAAGGGAAGGTGTTTCAAAACCTTCACATATTTCTTATTGGGTATTCCTTAGTATTTCATTAAAATATGTGGAGGCCTGCCCTCGCATGGCTAATTTTTTGGAAAGGTAGTTAATTAAAAACCAAACACAAACATTTAACTAGGCACGCACATACACACGCTCACAAAGTATTATTTTAATTTTAGCTTTCTTCAAAATTTTCCAAGGGTCTTCACAAGGGTAATCAGTATTAATAATCTAAAATGCAAACAGTGATGTTTCTCTTTACAAATTAGTAGACAGTTTTAAATCTACCTGTTTACAATTTTCTTCCAAGTTTCCTTCTCCAGGCCCCGAGCAGGTTGAAGCTGACCTAGTGGGGAAATCCTCACCTACTCGACTACGCTGAAGTGAGGACTGACAAATAGGAAAGGTGGGAGGATTTAATAAGAGAGAAGAGGCACATGCTTAAACCATGGTTATCTGTAGCTGAAAGAGCATCTGGCTTCTTTTATAAAATCGCATAGGCACATATAATCTAAAAGTTAAGAATAATAACAACAGTAACCACCACTTTTAAACCTTGGTCATTTGTTAGGTCCTTAAGAAATCATAATCCTTCTTGGAAGTCGTGCAGTCTTGCTTTACATGATGAAACAAGATCAAAGAGGTCACAATGAGACTTGAAAGAGGCAGTCAGAGTTAAGCTGAGATTGAAATCTTAGTAGACGCCAAAACCCTTAGCTTTCTAGATTAGGCAATATAGCTATAATCAGATTAAAAAAAAACAATTAGAAATTTCAACTTTTAAGGCCTATTTATATACTTTTATTGTTTCAGGTAATAGCATCTTTATATTTTCTAGACTCTGTCATTTCCTATATTTCTCAAAACAACAGTTGGGGGCTGAAACTGCTACTCCATCTGATAAAGTAGGTGCTATAATATTAGAGAATCACATGTGATAAACAAACATACAGCAATTCTGAATGCTAAGATACAAACATACCAATAAAAATTCTAGTGCCATCACCATACTCCCTTTGATTGATGAGGAAAGCTTTATAGTGCAGCACAAAATCTGGTTCTACAAACAGTAGCAATAAAAGTAAAATAATCCTCAAAAGCATAACAAGAGTTGTGACAGCAAACGAGGCACTATCTACTTATGTTTTCATGTCTTTTGCTGCAATTAGCCCTCCCCAAAAAGACTTGAGGCAAGCATTCTTATTCTCATTTTATGGGTATTAAAAACAAGAACTCAGAGGTTAAATTACTTGCTCCACAATAACAGAGGTAGAAGTGAAAGTAGGCTAAACTCTAGAAAATTCCACCTCCTTTTTTCTAGAATCAAATACAATGTATTAAGCAAGGTTTAATGTTCGTTAGTAAGGTTTGGTCAACACAACTAGCTCGGATTCCCACACTCAAAAAAGGAAAGTTTCCTCTTGGAATAAAGCAGGCCTGTTAAAAAGCCTAGGAGGGGCTTTCCCATCTGTCCTAATCAGCTCCAGCCTGGTAAGCACACCTGCCCGAGGAGTGGCTTGTGATCTGGTTTTGGTAGTGTTTCTTCCCTCCTTTCAAAATATCTCAAATATTTAGAATCCCTTTCTCTCCAGTTTAAAATACCCGGAAACAATGAGCTAAAAAGGGCAAGATATTTAAAAGTAAAAGACAACAAACAGCATTATATCAGCTTAAAGTGTTTCCAAAGTGTTTCTGATCTAAAAAATATTAGAATGAATTACTCGATGTGCAAATCCCCAAGTACGGTGTGCGTAAAATTAGGATTCTCCATATTTGGGCTCAATATGAAAATTGGCTGCACAGATTTCAAACTGAACAGCTCTTCTAGCATTTCGAATATTAATTTGTCTTATTCTTAAGTTAAGCAGGATACCAACAGGAGAATGTGGTTCATGATCACAAAGTGTCTTAAATTGCCAATATCTCCCTAGTACCTAATATAACATTTTAGTAAGCCTGCAAATGAAATATATATTAATATATATATTAATAATATATATATACATTTTAAAAGACTAGTAAGAAAAGGCATCTTTAGTGTATTTAATTTCCTAGGTGAAAATGGTCCTTGATTTATTTATTTTTACACTAAGATCAAGTGTAAAAAATAAAAACTAAGATGATAGGGCAATTTCAGACCTCAGAATAGACTGATATACCATGTCACAATGTCTAAGTATATTAATTTGTTTAGGTACTGTATTCATTTAGACAATCTTTCAAATACATCTCAAATTCTCAGGCAAGGAAATCATGACGTACAACAGCATCTGTATTTATATAAATGTCCAATTTACAGTAGCAAAACATAACATTTAAATAAAAGTAATAAATTTGTCCCCAGGAAGGATTAATTAGCCCTAGTATCCAGTTTGTAGGTAAGTAGTTCAGGTACATAAGAAACATTTGAATTCTGTACTTTACCACACAAATTGACTTAAGCAACCATGGCTTACTAGTCACTCCAGGAGGTGTGCAACTGAAATGTGAAAATCCAGAGAATGCCCAGAATGGAAAGATGCATCTGCTAATAAGCTTGACCCTCATCACAATTTGCAGAGTTAAAAAAAGACAAAACTCCCATTTAAATAAGAGCCAAGGAATTGCCAAATAGCGATGCAACATTCCTGGCAGACAAACACTAAGGATGGTACCACATGGTCCCCCTTAAGTCCTATGTAACCCTTTCCTCAGGAGTAAGTAGTATTCCCAAATATTATAGATCATCACTCTCAAATTACCTTACAGGTAATTTGCAGCAGGGAGTGTGCAGATGGAATGAAGTTCCTCCCTAATCACCTGACTCAAAAGTGTGACTAGCCTGGCAGGTCTGACTTAATCAGGTGAATCCTTAAGATAGGAGAAAACTGAAAGTGAGTGTCTTCTAAGGCTCTGTTTTATCTTCTCTTTCAGATTTGAACAATAGTTTGGCGAATTATTCTTTTCCTTTGTATCTCATCCTTCAGTCCTGCCTCACTTCTGATGAGAAACCAGCTACTTTTCTTTCTGCGGCCTTCGTAGCTATACTGAGCTACTTCCCTCTTGCAGATTTTAGGATTCTCTGTTTTGTTCTTCAGTGTTCTGATTGTGGTGTATCTAGGTATGGATATATATGTTTATTTTCATTCTACTTAATGTTTATTGAGCTTCTCAGATACTTATTTTCCATCAAATCTGTGGGGGTTGGGGACAGTATTTTCAAATATTATTCTTCTATCTTTGGGGAAGCAAACTGATAAGAGATGGCAGATGGATAGCCTTTAACAACTGAGAATATTTTCTGTGAACAGTCAGCAAGAAAGCAGTCATCTGAGTTCTGCCAAGAACCAGCGAGCTATAAGAGAAGCCCTTGGCCGCAGATGACATTCAGGACCCAAACACAACCTCACTGGTCTGGCAAGATCTTGGACAGGCTAAAGGTGAGGTATTATATAATCCTTCTGATCAGGAAAGGTAAGCCTTACAAGCAAAATGCGGGGAAGACAGGCATTGTGAAGCAGCAACGGATAAACCAAAATAATTAAGTACTTACAATTATTCAAACAGTAAATGAACAAAATGATTTCCAACAATAAATTTAAAATCCTAACCGTATTTGACTTGACCTAGTTAAGGCTTTTGGAACCCCAGGCAAGACATCTTAAGGGAAAAAGTTCCTCAAATGTCTTGATTTATAAATTCTAGTTCAAAGTATTAATAGGCATGTCCATGAAAAATGAACAATGTGATCAAAAATACTTGCTCCTATCCAGGCTATAAGTAGATTAATGTGCAAATCTAAAACATGTTTTAGCACCACATGAAGGAAAATTTACCTAACATTTAACACAAAAGCCAATACACACACAGAAGCACATATCCTCATGGGTTATGACTAAAAATACAAAGCTACACTTGGAGTTTTTTGGTCGATCTTAAGAATTTGAAAAGTATTGTTTCTGAATTTCAAACCCACCAATCATTCAGCCACATTATTGCACCTTCCTTATCCAAACTGGCTTAATGGCTTAACTAAAAGCTGCCTTTGAAATGGTCTTCTGATAAATGTTGAGAAATTTTACAAAAGAACCATAAATCAAAAATACAAGTAATGTCTTCTAAGACGTGCCCGTGTTCCTAGAGCTTGAACATCTTCGTTCTTTCCTGAAGAAATCTTTCGGATAATTCTTCATCTCTCCTCCTTGAACTTCAATTAGAGAAGGAGCTAAGTGTTCATATGCCCTTGATTATACAACAACCTCACTAAGTATGCTGGGACCAGCCTTTCCATTTTCTCTGTCAATGCAGTAGAAAGAACTACATAGGTACAAAGCAAAAGGTTTTATTGGTAGGGATGGCTGTGTAAAGAGTCTAGTACAAGAAAAAAAAAAGTAAGATTCATCATTACAGACAAATTAATCAAAATCAGGTGTTTTTAGTTTGAAAGCAGAACGGATAAATCTGCCTTTTAGAATACTAACGGCTAGTAAGCTTACATATAAAGCAAAAAGAATGCACTCATAACCTAGGCACAGGATTTAACATTGACAGGAGAGAACAATACAAACACACAACAGCTTACTTATACTTTTTTGGATGATTACAATGTGTCAGGCTTTGATTAAGTGCCTTTGAATATAATGATTAATCAAACCTTCTACTATTCTAAATAGAACATTACCCAGTAATATAGAGATAACAGTATATATCACTCTTTATTATGTTATAGGCCTCCCAATGTGCCATTTCAGAAGTTAAGCAAACTATAAAAAACAACAAAAAAACTGGTTCCTCCGTGGTAATGCAACGGGTTAGGACCTCCCTGGTGACACAAGCTGGCCACAGCTGCTTCAGTGCCAGTTTGAGCCCTGGTCCCGGAGGTGATCCACATGGCGCAGCAGACCTCTTCTGTCTCTCCCGCTGCACCCCTCAGCAGTGTACTTTGTCAATCTGACTATTCTGCTCCCCACTCTGTCTCTGGTGAATCCTCTCACTGTCCCTGCCACCTCTGGCCTGTACCCCAGTTCTGTATGCATAAATAAATAAATCTTTAAAAAAAAGAAAAAAAAACACTATCTTGCTGTTACAGTGTCTCAAAACATCTCAATTGTGCTTTCTCACCTCACTTTCCCAAATCAAAGAAAGTATGTTCCAAGTATGATGCATAATCAGAAACTTTTGCCCCCTTCTCAAACTGAAGAATTTGTTTTATCTTAGCAAACTGTTGACTATATTTTACGCCTAGGCACCTTGTGGCCAGCTAGCCTCTGATCTGTAATGCTACCTTCAAAGTACATGTCATGAAATGGATACAAGGAAGCCCAATGTACTTGAAGAGAACTAACCCATTAGTCCTTTCACATTATAAAAATGTAAAACTGATAACTAAGAAAACCACAGCCCATTATACAAGATTTTAGATTTTCACTTGCCATTCAAATACTAGAAGTAGGTGGAGCTAGAGAGAAATAAAGGTGCAATAGCAATGTTTTGGCTTTCACAGAAAAGACATGATAAAGATTTACAAGGAGAATATTCCCCAATAAAAATACTCTCTATAAAAATATCAGTATTCTAAGAACAATCTGTAACTTAAGCAGTAACTTAACTCTCTTGTACCTACCTTTCTCACGTCTGAACTCTTTGGTTCTGTTGTCCAGGTTATAATTCTAGAAACAGCAAGCCTCGTCTCACTAGAGTTTACAAAATCTGTTGGATCCATCTGCCTAGCGAGAGATTCAATGTACTTCAGGATTGCAACTTTGACCTGAAATATGCAATTATTATAAACATTAGTGTACTTTGGAATAGAATTCTGAGCTGGACGGGCCCTCCCTGGTGGTGCAATGGGTTGAAGCACAGTGCTGTAAGGCTGTCTGAAGCTACTGCAGTGCAAGTTCGATCCCTAGCCAGGGAGCTGACCCACATGGTGCAGCAGACCTCTCCTGTCTTGCCCACTGTTCCCCTCAGCGGTGTATTTTAGCTGCCTGTTCTGCTCCTGACTCTGTCTCTGGTAGGTCCTCTCAACACCCACCAGGCCCAGGCTGTCCCCAGTTCTTGTATGCATAGATAAATCTTTAAAAAAAAATAATCCTGAGAGCTGGGAACAAGAAAAAAAAAAAGTAAACATTATTATGACTAGTAAGTTTGTAAAGAAGAACAGTATGCAACTCATTCTCCTCAGTTCAGACTGCCATTCCTGCAGAGACAGTGTCCTCACTTCTGCTGCATGACATTTACAGGGCAGCAGCCCAGGTGGGAGGGCCGTGGGATTTCTAGCTCTGGGAGGGCAAATTCAACTCTGCAGTTAGTTCTGTCTCCATTCTAAGCCATGTCTGAGGGAGCAGTTTCGGAAACTACAAATCTGATATTATACCCTAACTTTTCCAGTGATTGCTCAACTAGTTTTCATCACAAGAGAAGAGGGTCTGTCCTAAAACATCAACAAAGTTAATGATCAAAGAACAGAAGATTAACTCAAATTAACACATACCTTCCCTCAAATTTAGCCCTGTTATTATCGGTATGATTTCCTACAACATGTACCAATTCATTTCCGTGAGTTAGAATGTTAATATAAAAAAAAAAAAAAAGCCCAATACAGAACAATTTTCTAGTATAAAACTTAATTTAAAAAGAGTAATAATATCCAAATAATGGTGAAGATGTAGAACTAATGGACCTGTCACACACAGGAATATGATCTGGTACACCTTTATGGCAGTTTAAAAGTAATCCTACCCAGTAAATCAACCATTTCTAAACAAAGAGAAGGTACTCAAAAAAGAGAAATGGCATCATGTCCTCAAGAGATGTACAAGAATGCTCACAGAAGAATTTTCATGGTAGTCAAATATGATTAATGTAAAAAGAAATATGCTTTAAACAAATCTAAACCTCTAGAGATGACACTGTATGAAGCAAATGACAAATAGTTACTGACCTTGAGGTTAGGAGTTTGAGTTTGATCCACAATAAACCTCATCAATATGTTAAATTGTTGATCAAAGGGAAAGGAGTCCCTAGGGTTTTAAAAAGTTATGTATTATTAAACAGCCACATAAAAATGAAAAATATACTGCTGTAGACTAGTACATATAAAAGCAAGACTGCTCACATTGTTAAAAATAGTACTTTTCATACTAAATCTACATTATACAGAAAATTTAGGAAAAGGAAAATTTACTTTGAGTATGCTATTTTAAAATTAATCCATAAACTAGGGAAGAAAGTCCAATGAGCCTTTTAAGGAGTCTGTTCATCTTTTTTTCTGTCCAGCTACCTTTCCAAATATTGCTTATGCAAAAAACACTTCCAATTTCCAAATCTTTTCACATCCCGACGGGGCTTACACTGATTGTATTACAGCCCTTGGTTTTAGCTGAGTAACTGCTTATGATCTCTACTGGTCAGTCACCGCAGTAGTATGCCTGAGGAATGAGACAGCGAGCGATCTAACAGCTACAAAACACACACAGAAGCCTGGGGTCTTAGGAGCTCTTTTTGCACACTTCTTGTGTGTCTACTGATTCTGTTTCTTATAACCATCACCCATCTTCCACTCAATCAAGTAACTCTGGGGGGTTTTGGTTACTGAAAGTTAAAGTTCTCACCCTTAAAATACAATTACCACTATTAATTTAAAATTGCATATTTTACCGAAGTAACTTCCATACTAGTAAAGAAGAAATGCAAAGTAAACGTTGACTGCAATCGTCACTATAACATCAAGCAGTCTAGCCCATCATGACACAACAGACATTCTCACTAAGGAATATATCAATAATGGTCCACGAGTATATACAAAGGTAAGAGTACAGAAAAGGGAACCCTTACACACTGCTAGTGGGAATGTACACTGTTACAGTCAGTATGGAAGCGTCTTGAAAAATTAAAACTAATTCTACTACTGATGTAGCCAATCCACTTTTAAACATATACCAAAAAAAAGTGAAATCATTCTCAAAGAGCTGTCTCTACTCTCATGTTCACTGCAGCATCATTTATGACAGCAACGACATGGATGTCACTAAGTGTTACTGATAGAGGAATGGAAGAAGAAAATGTAGTGTAAGAATACAATAAAATGTTACTAAGCCATAAAAAAGGCAATCCTGTCATAATAACAACATGGGTGAAGCTTGAGGTTAAGTGATGGTGGTCAGAGAAAGACAAATACTACATGATCTTGCTTTTATATAGGAGCAAAAAAAAAAAAGTGAAATTATAGAAATAGAATCAAATGGTGGTTGGCATGGAGGGATGTGACATTATTCAAAGGGTTCAAAATTCTAGTCATAACATGAGTCAGTTCTGGGGATTTAAGGTAAAGCATAGCAATTAGAGTTAATAATGTATTTAATATTTGAAAGTTGCTAACACAGGACATCTTAAATGTTGTCACCCCCATTACATCAAAGGTAATTATCAAGGATATGTTAACTAGCCTCACTGTAACAATCCTTTATCAATATACAGTTATCAAGTTATAAATGGCCGAGCCACTAACACACTTACCTTGTGACATCTAGAGCCTTCTGAACTTTTGCTTGCACAGATCCAAGTAAATCTGCTCCCATTTTCTTAAGTAATTGTGTGAGAAGAACAAAAAGCCAGTCTTGCAAGTCATCCTTATGAATTATTATAAAGTCCACAAGAGTCTCCAAAAACATACTGAAAACCTAGACACAAATGACACCCAATATTTTACATACTTAATTCATGATTTCCTCCAAAGTCTGTAAAACATTAGAAGTGCCCACACTACTTTTTCCCACTCTCTTAACTTATAAGACGTTAACAATTGGTTATAGGATAGAAGGCAAATGTATTAAAGAAAATAGATGAAGGAAGGAGCATTGAAACTTACTCTCTGTTGTGAATTCCACAGCAAACCAGGCCATGCAACAAAACAAATTCCATGTTAGTCTGATGTGAATTAATACCATTTTCATGCAGTTTCTTAAAAGGCCTACAGAGGCTACAAACTGATAAAATACTATGTCCTCCCTCAATTTGCCTTTAGAATTCAGTATGAGAAACTAATTTTGCTGAAAAGTATTCATTTACTACTGGAGGCCTGCCTCTTTCTCTTTCAAAAAAAAAGTACTTTGAAACATCATCATGCTATATCCTATTGTTGTTCATTACCAAGCATTCAACAAATTCTATTACAGGATAAGGAAAAAAAAAAAAATCTGTGTATACATTTCATTTCATTCATCTATTCTGAGGTATACCAATCCCAATGTTATAAGTATAAAAGATTATGGCTTAGAATAAAAGGTACTGATAGTTCACATGACACTCATCTACTGTGAAACAGTTACTACTATCTGAGGTAGGAGAGAAACTAGAGAAACTACAATAGAATGTATCTGAGCTAATTTCAGAGAGCTAAGTAGCTTTGTGTTTCCTACTTGGTTAATGAGTCTAGCTATACTGGGAAAACCCAGCCATCATATACCTCCTTAGTTCTAGCACAGAAACTATTAACCACGAGTGGTCTCCCGACAGAGAGCTCGAAAAAATCAGTGAGCCCAATTTGTGGAATTCCTGCTTTAGCTCAAAGGCAGCGAGCAAATGTTAACTAAACTGAGACCTCCAAACTCACTGTACAAGAGCCTTCTGATGGAAACAAATTTCCTTCTTTATCCTCACATTCTGGTTCTGAATCAGCAATCTAGAGGTGACAGGTAACAGAAATTTCATCAATGTCCAAAGCTATCGAATACCCCTTACGCTATAAATCTTATGACTCTAAGGTGTATGCTTTAAATATTAACTGATATTAGTACTACCTCGGAAAAATATCTTTAATTATCTTTGGATGTTTGTGGCCTTTAAACTCAGCTTTCCTGGATTTTATTAATATCCTCCAATGTTAACTGTGAGAATGAGGCATGTTAAGACATGCTTTAAGACTGACATTGAATGAAAATAACTGCCACCAAAATAAATAAATAAAACACATAGAGAAGTCCAACATTCATTGTCTCACACACCCCTGAATACCTCAAAAGACAGGGATCACAACTTGCTTTCCATCCGCCTAGCCTAATGGATACTCAGTAATATGTTGCAGGGTTGGAGGGGTAGATGGATGCGGACACCATAAGGTCGGTTCCCAGGAGGAAGGAAGGGCAGGAAAAAAATGGTGATCACAGTAACTAGCTGGATCACAAATCCTGGCTCTGACAGGTGGTTTCTGCTGGTGTGATTGTGAAGAGGGCCATATGACTAGGAAAACTGCATTTCAGCTGCTTTAATCCTACATGTCAAGTATGTAAAACCTGCCTCTATTGATTTGAGGTTCTATCAACTTCTGCTTTTATTTCTGTTGGTTCTTCAAACTTTAACTTTCCCGATAGCTTATTACCCTGTTTTTTCTTTAGCATCTAACAGCTTTAAGGGCAAACTAACTGAACCTCCCAAACAATGCTATCTGTGACGATAGAGATCCAGGGAAACTTGTGCAGAGGGCTCCTCTCTCAGTAGAGAGCAGTGGTCCCATACTCATGGCTGTTTTCCCCTCAATGGGTGCTCCTAATTAAAAAGACAGTCCTCAGTGCTCTCCTTGGCCCCCAGAAGCCAGCTAAGCAGCCACTATCTAACAAGTCCCTGGGGACAGCAAGATTCTGCTTGGGAAATAACTTAACCTGTTTTATGGAATAATCTTTTAAAACCTTATCCTATATAGGGAAGTTCTATACAGGGAATATACATATACATACATACATACATATATATATACATATAAACATATGTATATATATATGTATGTATTTTTTTTTACTGCTTTCATCATTACTTTAATTTTATTTAAAGGCAATACATTGTAATACAATGATATATTTTGAGGCCCAGCCCACTGTCTGGCTAATCTGAGGTACTCAAAATTATTTGAGGAAAGGATGCATCTGATTCTCTCCATGATTAACTCTTACTTGAAACATAGCATTTTATTTGAAGTTTCACTGACATTTAAAGTTTCGAAGAATTTGTTTTAAAAGATACAATGAATTATTGCTGGAACTGCTGTTAAATTTTTAAGGTCTAAATTTCTCTATGGGGACTCATCTCTCATTTTTTAAAAAGATTTAAAATTTTTTTTTATTCATAAAAGAACTGGGGTACAGGCCAGAGTTGCAGTGGGTGAGGGGATTCACCAGAGACAGAGTGGGGAGCAGAACAGGCAGACAGAAATACACCCTTGAGGGAGCAGAGGGAAGGTCAGGAGAGGTCTGCCCTGCCACGTGGATCACCTCCCTGGCCCGGAATTGAACTTGTACTGCAGTGGTGGTGGCGAACAGCTTCACAGTGCTGCACTTTAAAACCACACTGTGCCACCCGGGAGGGCCCTATCGCTCATTCTTAAGCAGTGATTCATACAGTTCACACAGTCATGCAGACAGGGCTGTAAATAAGGCACAGTTCCCACACTTGCCTTGCTGTGAGGGTCAGCAAACATTCGGGTGAAGATCTCACACAATCTTTTCAATTCTACTCGACTGGAAGGGAGAAACGAAAACAAATGAATTTAAAATTTAGTAAGTCAATACTAAGATTAGTTATAGCTGTCCTTTTAGAAATCTTTTTCTTTCAGTCAACTTCTAACACCTTTTTATAATTTATATATAATGAAATTTCTTTCATAAGTGAACTGTCTTAATTCATGATGAAATTAAACAGCCATGATAGTTTTGTTCTAATTTTAAGATAAGGAAACTGAGTCTCAGAGAGGGATTACCCAAGCTCACATCTGTGGAAGTTTCATAGGCATTAGCTGAATCCTGATCATTTCATTCTAGGTCTGTTTTTTATACTTGCCACAGATGAGAGACTGTAGGATAAACTATGAAAAGCATGGGCTTTGGAGTCAGTGAGACCTGATTTTAAACTCATCTGTGACAAAGACAAAATGCCCTGATAGTTTTATGTCCATATCAGTCAAATAGGATGACAGCTATCTCCATGGCTGCTGAAAGGATTAAAGGGAACACACCATGCCGATGATGTGTTGAAAACAAAGCAAACGCTCATTTCTCATCAGTGGCCCTTTGCCTTTTCTCATCCTTTACCACTGAATTGGCTTTTTTACTTCAAGGCTTGACAGAACTGTCATCTCTACTCCAAACCATCCCCGAGATTCCTCTTCATACAGATGAGTGAGTCAGGTCAGCAATTAGCTATAGCTTTACCTTTAACATTTTAAACAGGCAACCTAGTTTAGACTGATGATAATCAATAGACTGAGGTAACACATTACTATTCTAAAGCACTCTACTTTAATATGTCTGTACTATGCATATTTATAAGCAATATGTGTATATATGCATATGTGTATTGAAAATGTTAGAATGATACTGCGCTCATTAGCCACAAAAGTTGAATAAACCACACCAATCTTCAGACTTGCTTTATTTTTTTAATCTAAACTACAAGCCTTACCAAGATTTCTCAAATAATACCAAACAAATGTGAATCACATAGCAACCAATTATTTTATAAACCTAATAAATTACAGAGTATATGTCTATTTCAGAGTCTCAGGAATGCCTGTCCCACCACCTGACTGTGTCAGGACTCCACAGACAGCAGGGAAACCGTTTAAGTCTCTGGTAAGTATAACATGGGACTCAATCTTCATCCACAACCTTGGCCTCACCTCAGTGTTCTTTGGCTCTTCAGTAAGTTCTGCAGGCCTAGAAGCCCTTCTTTCCTCTCTGACCAGTTTGAACTAGCACAGTGGTTGAGAACTTCTGCTACGTCCTCGGTCTGCCGCAGATAATGGGGAATGCCACCATTCCTGGAGCCATATGAGCGCTCCGAGCAAACACTCGAGGCATCACTGTTGGCATCATCATCAGAATACATCCCATATGGCTCATATCTCCTCCTCACAGGCTTCTTCTGCCAGATCCAATGGGGAATGGGGGTGATCAAGGAAGAAATGGAAAGGCGAAATGACCATGAGTCATACAAACAAAATCAACAACAGAGAGTTAAATGTAAAAAGTAACACACACACACAACATATGGCACACACCACTCTTCTGTGCTTAGATCAGGGAAATAAAAACAGAAAGGCAGTCTTCCAGAAGGTGTAGTAAGGAATAAACAGAGTCTTCCAGAAGGTGTAATAAGGGAAGAAGTGTGGTCTCTAGCAGAGCCTGTGGGCTCCTCAGTAAGGCTGACTTGGGCTGTGATCCTGCTGCCACCACTGACCGGCTACATGATTTCAGAAAGTCTCCTAATCTTTCTGCTTCAATATCCCCAGCTTTAGGAAGATAATAATCTACTTCTCGTAGGTTTGTCGTAAGGATGAAGCATATATGTGAAATAACCTGGCTTAGCACCTGACACGCTGCAAGGTAAGTGTACCCACCAGCCTTTATCCAATCAAAAGTAATGTATTTTGAGCTTCACTGACAGGCAAATTTGTCTAAGTAGTCAACTTTCCTTAACAAAATCTGAAACTGAAATGCCAGTGGCAGAACATCTTACGTCAAGAGACTTTCAGATTATCTGAATCACTTTCATTAAGGATTTACTTCAAGTTTTACAAGACAAATAGACTTCCTGCAGACTGTAATACCAACTTCATTAACTTCCCTGAATATAATGAATATATTCATTTATCCTGATTGTGTATACATATATATACATTTATCCTGATTATTAAAGTTTAATTCAGAAATAACAGAGCGATGGCTATATGAAATAACATTTTAAAAATATTTTTACTAAAAGAAAAATCAGAGCTATTGATATTAAATTGTATAAATTTTCTAATAATAGCCTTGTACATACATCCAAATTACTCAGCAGAGTTTTGTCTTAAGTCTACTTTCCTATTGTGATTATTAGCACCTTTTTTTACTCTCAGAAGTATCCTTTATTAGGATGATGAATTAGTTATAGAATCATTATATTTGTATACAAACTAGATTCCTAAAAAAAAAAAAGTTGAATACATTTCATCCATGAAATAATAATGACAGAGTAGACACATAGTGAGTTAAAAAAAAAAACAAAAACACTAATAGAAGGAGCAGAGCTTGACATTCAAAATAAACACTCAAACAATGGGAAAGATGACTGATTCCATCATTAATAAAAGCATCACTAGATTCAACAAAATCATAATTCAGACCAGAATTTCCATACTATGCTACTTTTTGTTGATTTCACTAGTTCCTAGAGGAAATATACTTGCAACAGAAAAAAAAAGTTGTAAAACAAAAGTTAAAGCACTGGTACCTTGCTCCTGGAGTCTCCTAACAGCTGTAGGCAGGAAAATATTGAAGGATGGGGAAAAAGCATAGAGAATTATGTCAGAAGCATATGTGGGGATTGTTTTTGCAACAAAAGTGTACAGCAAAACATATCTTAGCAAACCAAAAACATAGGTTAGCAAGCGATTCATATCAAGCGAATAATAATAAAGAAAGCTTTTACAATGGCATTTCCTAACCCTTTAAATCACTTAAAAGACCTTTCCAGGACTGGCTAAAATGCTCTCTACACTACTGAGGTGGATCTCTCTGATCACCACTAATCTTGCCGTCTGTTTCTAAGATCCACCTGTCAGCTCCCAGGAGGCCTCTATTCTTTGAGGCAGGGAGATTCTTGGACCATTCCTGGGCTTTCTTGGCTGAGGCTGGTCACTCAGAGAGCTAGAAGTTTGGGCAAAAGGAATAGGGCAGCTGGAGTGTAATGGGAGCTGGAGCGCAGAGCACAGCCCATGTGAAGAAAAGCTTAAGCTCAAACTCTCAAAACCCATTCTGTCTTCTAGAACTTTGTATACAGTCCCTTGTAGACTCCCTTCTTGGAGGAACTAAGAAATTCTTCCGCTTTAACAAGAAATCCCATTTCACAAAGGGTTTTGCACATTCATCATTTCCCATCCCTCTCACTTCCATTCCAAGGGGCTCTGAACAAACAGAAGACAGATTCTAAATGATGCAACTTGGAAGGAAAAACTGCTCCACAGAATTCTACTCTAGCGTCTGACAATTAAGTTAAAGTCATGGTTAGAACCATTATCCTGAACTCCATAAAGGGCTGATAACAGTGCTGGTCAGGCAGCCCATGCTCACAAGAAAAGCATTATGAAAGGGGCAAACTGCTGGCTCATACTTTTGTCAAAGAAATCTGACAGAGCAAGCTGAAAATGACAAGACAGGAAAGGATGCAAAAATCACTGGAGCCTCAGAGACTATCAAATTTTGACCAGACAAAACATGGCTAAGATTTTAAAATTCAGGGTCTAAAAGTGGCGTATAGAATGCTTTTACCCTGAGGAAAGAGTAAATTATAAAAGAGCACAAGTAAGGCCAGAGATCACAGTTCCAGAGAGTATCGATTTTAAATGCTGAGCACATCAATCAGAAGAGGCAAGAAGCTAGCTGAAATGTACTTTTAAAAGCAAACTGACCACGGGCTAATTTTACCAAGAAACTTTTTGTTAAAACTACATATTTAAGGATCTCAAGCCACTTTTTAAAAAAGATATTATATATTAATGAAACAAAAACATATCTTCCTATCAGTGCTCCATAGCCTCAAAGAGTTAATCTCAAAAATTCAGGAAAAGTTCTTTATATAATGACTTAAGAACACATTTAAAACAAAGAAACAAAATCATATGGAATAACCAGTGATGTAATAGGATAAACAGAAGGTTTTCAAATGACAAATTTTGTTACCCACTGTTAAAATAATGTTTAGGTTATGCCATCAAAGCCTGTAAAGCAATAGAAGCAATAGAATGGGTAAAAGGAAACACTGGAAAAAATGTGGATAAAAGGAAAAAAAGAAGCCCAATGACATCAGAGAAGTCCAATGTCATCAAAACTTCCTTGATACGGAGGAACACAGAAGAAACACTTGAAGGTGATATTCTTGGCAAGACCAATTTTCACTTATGTAAAGAGATGTTAAAAAATTTACGAAGATAGCAATGATAAAGTAAAGGTACCTAATATTCATACAATTTTAAGGTGTGTCAAAGATAATTTATATATAGTAACCTGATTTTGAGGAAATTTCCTGGTGATGCAGAAAAAAGGTAGGTAAATCATTCAAAGACCTTACACATAACTTGACTCTTACCAAAGCATCAGCTACAGCAGCTTCAAGATCTGTACTTGTGCTCAAAACTCGCATGGCATTCACAGAACCAGGTATTCTTCCTGCCTGGCCAAGTCCAAACCGATCTATTTGAAAAACAAAAGCAAAGGATATGTCACTTTAATTCAAGTTTTCTCAAATCTCAGCAAGGGCTCCTGCCTCTTTCCACCTACTAGGCAGAGGCACTTAAAAATCTCCAGTTAATTTTAACTACCCCTGACTTGTACTTTTAACTGCACTTGATTTGTTTACCAGTGTCTGAGGCTAGGTTATTCACATTTTACATTATCATGTTGCAAATTTAAATGGCTCTTTAATAATATTTTATTTTTGACAAATTTCAAGACATGGGTGGGGAAAACTTATAATGAAGGATTGGGATTGTAAATTGAGTCTTTTAATCTACTTAGTGTTCCCAGTAAAGGCAAGTGGTCTTGACATTTGGGCAAATTAATTAGAAAGTGTGAAGTTGTAAAAAAAATGAGTTCTAATACAATATGTAATTAGAAAAGAAGTTAGCATCTGAAATAAATGTATTAAATTGATCTTTATGCAGATGTTCATCAGTGTCATTACTATTTAGCTATTACTAAGGACACCTAATCTTAAGATATTTATTCATCATGTCTATTGTCACCAAAGATTATTTAAATATCAATTTATTAAAGATCTTTAATAATCAAAAAGCTAACATCTTCACTGCAAAACATTAATCATCCAGTTAATTTATTATAAATTTTTTCCTGAGTCCCTCCAGGGATTTTTAGATGATAATCTTTATACATGTCAATGAAGTGATCTTACCCAAATCATTTAAAACTGTAGTGACTCATATTATGGATAATGAATTTAAGAAGTGCTGAGATTACAACTAAAATAGGAGAAAGTCAGTATAAACTATAAGTATATCCTACTACCTACTGGAAAAAGTTTCTTATTTAAAATAAATGCAATGGACCAAGGTTAAGAATAAAAAAGTTGTGACTAAAGAGGTAGTGTTTAAAAAGTTCACATGGTTTAAAGAATACTAATGCTTAAAGACTCGAATACTGAGGTACAATGTTTTGTCTTTGTTTAACTCCTAAGAATTTAGACAAGGGAATCTCTCATTACCCACATTCATGTAAGGAAGCATTTAGAGTAAAAGGAAAGCTACTATCTACTTTACATGAATTAATCTCTCCTATAAAGTGCTATATTTGAATTTTTAGATATGTAACAAGGCATGACCTACAAAACTGGGTGAACTTTAAATGTGAAGTTTAATTATTTAGCTTTTTAAAATGTCAGTTTCAAAATATTTACACTTCCACTGTGATAAAAAGGGGAAAAAAACTTAAACACTGCTAATCAGAAAAGTTATATACAGCAATGAATTTTTATAAAGAAACAAAAATTGTATGTTATACTATCCCCTTTTTTAATGCACATATGATCATACTGAATGACATACATCAATTATGTTTACACAGTGATTTAGTGTGCCCTGTAAATGAAAAAGACCACAAAACTATCATATGCATATCTATACTTGTATTAAATTTATCAGTTGAAATAAGGAATGCATAAATTTGGGGTTTATTGTACGCAGTTTTATTAATGATCTTGTGCAAGTCTTTTTCCATTAAAAAAGGGTAGATAGTAAAAATTTATGAGTAACAAAATGAAAATAATTCAGTTATAAGCCATTAAAAATTACTCAGCATAAACTTAAATAAAATATTCTACAAAAAAAAAAAAAAAGGTAGATCTCATGCCAGCAATTCTTGCTTGCTTCAGGGATAATAACTGATTTTTCAACACAAAATTAGAATTATAAGAAGAATGCATTTATTCTGTGCTTCCCAGGTATTTACAGCTTTGCAATACACAGTCACTACAAATCACTCACTGTAGATCATAATTTGAATTTCAAATCTTAAGGGAAGATATTTGTCTGGATCTAAGCAAAATTTATAAGCCTTTGTCTTCACCAGGCCAAAAGCTATTCTGTATTCTCACTGCTCTGATACTATCAAGAAATTCCATTTTCCATGGGATGGATGCATATGACTTGTGCCCTTGGTATGGCCCATATCTCCAAGGGTATGTACTAATCAGAGTAATGCATAGTCAAACTCAGAACTGGCCTTGTTTTGGGGGGTAAAAAAAAAGAAAAAAACTCAGTGAATTGGTCAAAGTTGTCACCACCAACAACCTGTGATATTAATAGATTGTGCTTTAATCAATTAAGAAACTAATGATTAGGGACTACTACTATATCAAAATGCCAGCTAAAACTGGCAAACTGTTGCATTATTATATGCTTAATTTTTGTCCCAAAGGCTAACCAGTGGATTTTTGGTGTGTTAAAAGGAGCTGAGGTGGAAATTTGGAGTGCATAGGTTGTAAAAGTTACCTTTGGCTGGATTTGATTTTTATCTGAATGGTGATACTGTCTTTCCATAAGAGTGTTAGCACAATCCATTTATTTTTAAATATATGAAATTATGTATACTTTAGGTTGGATCATTTAGTTAACTGAAGAGTACCTCAAAATAATTAGATACTGACACTAATAACTAACATTAAGAATCAACACTTTTGGGAGCAAACACTTTAGAGCTAAAAGATTCTGTCAGGTGGTGTTCATATCCTAGTTCCTCACAGGAACTCTGCAAGATACCTACTTTTGGTGGTTGTTTTCCTGGGGGTAGGGATGAGAAGAGGGGAAGAAGTACCTGCCCTTTTTTGTTGTTGTTGATGTTGTTTGCTTTGTTTTTCCTTGTTTTAACATAAATATGGACACTGGAGAAATGATGTTGTGAAACAGGCTATAAAGCATCTACAGCCTATTAACAGAACCATAAACATTCAACAACATAAAAAAAAAAAAAGCACATTGGAAGAAAAAAAATGAGGTGCATACATGCCAAGTGCTAACCAACACTGATGAAAACAAATGTTAAATGAGTGTGAAACTAGAACAGATGAAGAAGCCAAGTCATGCAGTTAGCACTTGTTCACCTGACTGCCCAACAGATTCAGCAGTGGAGAGAGCACTAGTGGACCTGGAATGACGTCGAGAGGCTGCAGGTAAAAGGAACGGCAACACCCACTGGATTAACACAGAAGTACTGAGACAGAAAATGCCACAGTCCAAAGGAAATGCAGAGACTGCTACCAACAAGGCATGTTTTCTCATGAGAGGAAATGGTGCTGGATATGAATGGATAGCAAGTGCCAATCCCCAAACTCCATGGCAGCCTGCCGGCTCTCACACAGCTATTAAACAAACAGGCACAACAAAGGCACTCTTGCGGGTGTTCCATACTATGTATGCATCACCTAACTCAGACTCCGGGTTTATGTTCACACCACGAAGCCTCTAGCAGCCAATATGGAAATATGCAACATGAAGAAGGTCAGGAGTCACAGAGCGTTGTCTACACTCCAAAGTAGAACAGGAGGATGGATTATTAACTCAGCTCACGAGATGTCCCATCAGTGTGTGATGCATATGCAACCATGCACCAAAAACAAAAGTATAGAAGTTCATAATGCTATTTGAAAAGAAATAGAATGAAATCACAAGAAGGGGGGGCTAAACAATTGGATTCCATTTTCCCCAGTCCAAATTGTTGTTCCGTTGCATGAATATCCTAATTACTAATGAATATGTTACTTCTCTGTTGGAAACTGAGTCCTAACGCGCTGGACAACCTTCCTTGGAGAAGTATGTTCAGTCTCTGGTGAGAAGCAGTACATTGGCTTGTCATACCACTAGGGGCAAGTTCAGTTTGAGTGCCCCTAGCTACAGGACACTGGGCAAAGCAATAAACCTCTCTGTTTCTCAGTTTCTTCATCTGTAAGATGAAGTGCAAATACTGGTACCTACCTCTTGAAACTTAAGAGAATTAAGAGACCATAAAGAAAACACATAAAATGGTGGCAGGCACAAAGGCAACAGCAGCATTAACATAGTACGGGTTGGTGGTGCTGTGGTGCAGGGCTGGTTAAGAGTAAACTCCATTTACACTCAGTCATTAAATGTTATTTTTAGCAAGTAGTCACAAGAAGCAAATACAGAAGTCTGAAGAAATATACGCTAACCTCCATCCTTGGGCAGAAAGAATGCTTGTTAAAAGTAACTGTGAAATACAGATTTGGCTCCATGTGAGATATAATTTCTCTTGACCTCAGGAAAAATATGTAATATACTTCTATTCATTGCTCTGAAAAGATGGTGACAGTCCCACAAACAATTCATATGTTTAACCAAGTTACACTCAGCAGTGCAACTTCTCACCCACATTACTAGTGCACACTACTAGGATACTGTACACTCTTTACACGGTTAGTCATAAAATAGCAAAACCTCAAGCTCTTCAATATAATATCACTTTGTGGAATGCACACACCTGTGGTACGTGTGTTATTAAATAATAACAGCTACTGGTCCATGAGGACAAAATTTTTACCAACTTACAAAAAGTAAAGAAAATAAGAAACGTCTGAATTTCTCAAGATGTTCAAAAATAAATCAGCAATCTCCAAAACATACTATGAAATCATCATTTTCCTTAAGTGAAGGAGTTGGAGAGAAATGTTGTTAAGACTTAAAGCAAACTACTCATTTATTGTATAAGCTTATCAGTATGTACCTTGATAGTTTAAAACTGAAAACCGCTTTTCAGTAACACCTGATATCATGATCCCTTATAACACTATTCATTGGTTCGTTTTCACCGGAATATTCTACAATAAATCTATGTTTTACTGTAATCCTTTGTCATATGTGCAGATGAGCATCCCACAACGGAATCCAACGTGGACTCACTTATACCAGGGTCTGATGAGTAACAGTCTTATAACCTGTAATTCCATTTAAAAGTTGTCACTATAACCATATAACATATACTCACATCACTTAAAAGGTCCAAAACACTCTTGTAATAAAAATGCAACCTTAGTACCAGTATGTATAAACTGAAACAAAACTACCCCTCCTTTTATAAGGTGAAGGTTGGCTATATAAGTTGATTCAAAAGGCACTAATACACAGTCTCACTAATTTATAAAGGGAATAAAAAGTGCTTATTGAGATGGATGAGAGGGTCACCACACATTCTCTGAAGGGTGTGGTAAATTCCTGTGAGGACAACCTTCTCAGAGGGACTTCACTTTGATCCTCCGTACCTAACCCTAAACCTAGAATTTATGACTTAGAGAATTTACCAGTACTTTCTATGTACCTTAGCCAGGAGAGAGCAATAAGTCAGAGAACACTTAACACATTTAAAAGGAATAAATGGGAAAGGCATGGAATTAACAGACCTGTTTTTAAATGAGGCAAACAGGTTTTGAAGTCAGAACTGGTTGCAAAACCTGGCTACTACTTAACTGTGTGAGGTAAGAAAAGGGACATCAAGCCTCTGCTTTGTCTGTCATCTGTACAAGAGGGATGACAATAGCTGTCCGAGAAGGTGAACAGGGATCATAAGAATTATGCCTATTGATTTTTCAGAATCGTGCCAGGTACACACAAGCATTGTTGTTATTCTTGCTGGACAAAAGTTTCAGGCACAGCTTTAATGCGAGGGGGGAGAGGAAGGAATGGTATAAAAAAAAGCTCAAAAGATGTTAACTATTGCCTGACCACAACTGAAGGCACATGCTGATGCCAGAGCTTGTGAAGAAGAAATGTGCATCGCATCTTCTGCCTTGGGAGCATTTCACATTGCAACATTCTTAAGCAGACACTTAGCAGATTCATTTCATCAAAGAAAGTGAAAAACAGACTAGCTCAATTAAATACTCAGGGTTCAAAAATGACCCCCAAAATTCAGCACATTTTGCATGGTCCATAGACCACATGCTGGTTTACAAAAGCTGCTTTCATAGACAGTAAGGAAAATGCCCATACATGTATAAAATAAAGACACTGAATTGCTTCTAAGAGACAAAATAACCAATAAACAGATGGAATTGTTCAATTATATTAATAGGTTGTCTGGAAGGTCAAATAGTGAGCAAGGATGCATAGATATACAGCCTTTGCTTAAAAGGGAAAAATCACCAATTCAATCAGAAAAAGACCACTATTGCCACCACTGATTTGCTAAGAATTCTGCTCAAAACCTCCAGGTTGCTAGAGAAATGCTACATGTACCAGGTTAAGTTGCCCACTGAGGTTACGCTGATAAGATAGACTGTCTCACAGAGGAATCTTCTCAAGTGAATCTTCTAGCAGGGCTTCTGAGTTTCTTTACCTACTCTTCCTCAGAACTACAGAAGGGACAGTGAGTTATAAAGAAATACATCTAGATTTTCATTACTGATACTGACTGAGGAAAAAGAAAGGTATTAGGAAGATGTGTGTATCATCAGGAGACAGAGGCAAACAAAGACCTAACTTGTTTGATGTTGGCATACATCTTCTGTAGTGACATTTTATATTTCAAACACCAATCACATTACTAGAACCAAAATAATAGACTGTTGTAGTCTGTACTTCCATATAATTTCAGACAGAAGCCTAATTATTACATTTTTATTTTAGTTAAGTTTTTAGATGAAGTACTTTTCCCCCCACTATTATATAAATGTTTACCTGTTACACTTAGCAAGAAAAAATATATATAACTGTATAGCCCTTAGTATGTGAAGAAACTAAAATACTACTACTGATAAATACAAAACATTTCCTTCTTGCAAAAGCATATGGTAGAATTATCTCTGAAGATTATTTATACCAGGTGAAAGTACAAACTTCTTGAAAATGGGTGTATATCAAATATATCTGAACTAAAAAGATAAACACAATATTTCAAAAAAGGATACATGTTTCACTTTTTGTGTTAATTTTCTTGAATCCTTGACATTATTAAAATGCAAGTTTTGGGTATAAAACAATTGACACTGGTGAGGGGAACGAACAACCCCACTGGTATGCAGCTGGTGAGCTGACATATAGCTCTTACAACAACACTTTATGGCACCAAATATTGACATATTTTTTTTTGTCCTGGGATGGTATCAGGTTATACACATTAAACAGCCTATTGAGCCCAGGAAGAATGAAAATATCCAAATAATTAACAATATCAAAATTTTGTGTTGTGCTGCACATTTCAGCAGTTATCAGAAAATTGTTTTCAGATTGCTTTAAAGAAAGTTTTGAGTAGTTCATCTCTTCCTTCATGCTCTTTTCAGATTAATGTTATCACCCCTAACCTAAGCACATTTAGTCTCCTAAATGTGATCATGCTTTTGATTGCAATGAGTGATTTTTTTTCTTTGGTTGAATTGAATCACATATGCCTAATCTCAGGGAAAATTAAAAACAAATTGCAGAAATTCCATGACTAAGGGTAACTCTTAAGCAGCAACTGACTGGCTGAGCTTCACCTTCTGTTAGGAATTACCACATAGAGGGGCTTGCGAGGTAGCAAGTGGCTATTAATGACAACAGTACAGAGTGAAGTGGTGCTTTTTTCCTCTAACATATAAAAATTGAAAACTGCCAAAATTCAAGCATGCACAAGGGCAACAACAAAGGGTAACTAAAGAAGAGGAGAGAAAGAAGAAAGGATCACAAGGACAGTAGAGAGGGAAAGCGGGTCATTCCACCTTGCAGTGTCGTGGACAAGCATTTGGAGCAGGGAAAGGAAGTCTTGGCTCTGCGAGTCAGCACCTGCGTGTACTCACCAAGTGGAGGAAAGCCCCGAGCAGGGCTTGTATCTCGGCTGCTCTCACGGCTGGTATCGCGGCTGCACCCCTGACTCATGCTGGGTCGAGGGATACGGCTGCTCCGTGCTAGCGTGCAGCATGAGGGGTTTCAGAGAAGGTGAACAAGTTTAATGAAGACAGAAAAACTCACAAAAGGTCAGTTACATTCTGTTAATCTAATCATGATACTGTCAGTGCTGGGAGTTCTGAAGACTGAGCACCTGTCCACAACATTGAACTCCCGCAGACTGACATGCAAACAGGAGAGGCGTTGGAGAGAAACTCCATTGTGCTCAATGCCTCAGAAAGCTGAATTTTAGTATGAGGGTGAAATAACATCTAAATGTAGGAAATGAAAAGAAAGCTTTCCAAAGATCTTCAGAAACGGCACCAGCAAATACAAGATCAAAAGTCTTATAAAATGATCAGTGTTTATGGCTTTAGCAAACTTCTCAATAAGATAGAAGAGCGAAGCCATTTTTCATATATGCTGGATTCTTAGAGAGATAAATAAAATTTAGATTTTAAAAAACAGAATAAAGGCTCTGGTCACTGAAGTCCATGAACTTACCTATTCAGAAGGAAAAGGGTTCACCTTTTCAGTCTAACTTTCTTTACAAAGAAGTCATAGGACTCAGTGGCTATGGAGCCTGTCCACACAAGTAAATGTGCAGATGTTCCAAATAGTTAATGATGTAATCCATCAGATACAAGAGTTGGGAGAGCAATCCCTTCATTTAGTGGCCCCAACACTGAGTCTCTGCTTTTTCACAGGAATCCAGAAAGATTTGCCTGTGTTTGCCACTCACGTGAGGCTATATTATGTGGGCTGATAAATCAAATATTCATGATGAAAGATCCTTCCACAGACCTGAGACTAGCCAATTACTTTATCATCTATGGATAGTTTGATTATTCTCACATAAAACACAGAAAGTCACAGGAATAACCTAAGGTCTACTATCAGTGACGATAAAGCTAAGAAAAGGCCCTGATGCCCTTGTTTTTTAAGTTTAATTTTGAAAACAGAAATACAGCACTGGCAAAATACCCCAAAACAACTCTCCATACTAAATATGCGATAGTTAATGAGAAGAATAAATATTTCCCATCTTGTGAGGATCTACTTCTTCCAGACAGAAATATTTTTCCTGGAATTTTGGGAAAATATACTGTATTCACCAATGTAAAAATAGTCACATTTACTATACTGCAACAAGGACAGCCAATTATTTTAGGACAAAGGTAGATTTCCTGTATGGCCAAACTTCCTAACATAAATGTCTTACAAACTACAACAATGAAATTCCCTGTTGAAAGGAATACAGAAGTGAAAAAACTCAAACCAACTTCCTGCTGAGTGTGAGAAACTGAATTAGACCATAAAGGTGTATAAATAGGCCCAAGTGCTTAAGTCTTCCCTGGCAAACACAGAAAGATTAAGAGCAGGAATATAATCTGAGTAAATCAGTGGAATGAGGGCCTACTCCTAATGTGCATTCATTTTGCCAATGTGGCATGGAAGCACTTAGTAGCAGCAGTGACTATTTAATCAGCAATTCTGGATAACATTCTAACAATAAATAAGGGCAAAAGGACAAAAGCTGGGCAGTATCGAGTGACCCCAGCAATAGTGAGAAGTTGCCTACAATCTACCCAGCAATACAGTTTTTTATCAGCATTTCATCTAGTTGATGCAATGACCTCTCCAGTTCCATGTTAACTCACTGGTCCATCCACGTAGGCTCTCTAAGTCTCAGCCTCTGCTTGGGAAGGGTAGGTAGGAAGGAGTCCCATCATTTAAATGAGAAAAGTATTGTAAGCTAGTATACACACATAAGTAACTCTGGAGCCCCTTGTCGAAGGGTGTATATAAAGATTTCACCTTATTTCACGACAGTCAATAAAGTAACAACAGTACTGATGGTTCTATCATATGTGTATTTGCTTAGTTGAACATTTTCTTAATAGTTCTTACCAAGTTATTTCTGAATTTTTCTCGAGTTCACACACTCTCCCTTAACACACATGCTACCATACCAGGAAATCTCTGTTCTCTTCCCCACACTAAGCCTGCTTTTGTGCAGACTAAGAGCATGAAAGGGATAAACAGCTATAGCTGAAGTAGAAATATATATAAATTCTTAACAAGATTTACCTTCTGGTATTTCACTCAAAGAAAATTCACTCACCCATGTCCCTGCTGACTTAAACATAATGGCAAACAGTAGCACATGGAAAAAGTTTGTTTATAATTTGCAAAAATCAGCCTTGAGTTGCACCCAACCTCACAAAAGTCTATCTAGTGATGAGGTGATACCAAAAATTCAAATGTTGGATAATTTAAAATGCATCAAGAAAAAAAAAAAAACTCCAGACTTATAACACCATTTCAAAACACTAATATACAAGGAAACCCTAAGCATATAGTAGTAAATGGTATTTTACAAAGCCCAGATACCGTGGTCTTTGTCTGAACAACACTACAACAAATCAATCTGTCTCTTTAGAGTGGTAAAATAGAGTGTTCTATATGAGAATATGTCAGAGAGGACAAGGCATGCCAGAAGAGGGAGGAGTAAAAAAAAAAACCCTTCTTGCCCTTTGAACTTCTAAAAATAGTATTCCTATGTAATGCTGGAGTCATAAGCTTAAAATGCTGGAAGTGTCTGAAAACATTAAAAACAATTTGGTTGGTTTTCATTTCCCAAGAGACACTATCTTTATAGTATATTTAGGTAAAAAAATCCTGGCTTTGCTTTTTTAGGAAGGTTTTTAACCAGAAATCATGTCAAACACAGTAGAAGAGGAATAGTGAAAACAGAAGTTGAAGAAATGAAATGCCTCTTTAACCCAGGTAGTTTCATGTTTTAGTCTTGTACGCAACAGCTTAAATTAACAGGTGAAAGTTGTGATTATTAACTTTAATTCTTTCAAAATGCTTTAATCGGAAAGCATTTTAAATGCATTTCCACAGAATGTAAGCTGCAAAACACTTTCTATAATGTTGTTAACAGATGATTTGGAGGAAAAAGGGGACCAATGGCAAACTTGTAAAATGTAACATAGACAAGAGCTATTCATGTGACTCTATTATCAGTCAAATAGAATGAAATACAAAGATGAAACAATTTACAAATCTATTCTTCCATAAACAGTTTATGAAGGAATCAATCATCAAGAAAAAAAGTGACAGGGGTTCAGTTTATATCTTGGTTTCCTCCAAAAGCAATAACATTATATCTTGTTTTTAAGAAATCTTAAAATACTAAAGAAGAATCCTGGTATTTTTAGTGCAAGTGAGAAAGGAAAAGTTTATTAAGAAATTCTAAATTATTTAAAAAAAAATTACATAGCTGAAGCAATCACAATCTATAGAATGTTAGAACTACCAGTGCAAATTCTCAGCCTAGTTTATAAACTACTCATTGATTTAGGGATTATATTTTTGAAAGATGCTCTCTCTCTCCCCACTCTTTGAATAATTACATTTAAAGTTGTCATACAATAAACAAATATTTAGAATAAGCATATATTCAGCATACACTAAACGGTCACAGTAACACATAATCAACTACTGATAAATACTATTGTATCTGACACCATATAAAATGGAAAATCTAAGGAGTATTATGGGAAGAAACAGAAAGGCTATTTATACACACGCACACACACACACATACTCCATTTTTATCTGTATACACATGTATTCTTACAATGCATAGAGGTATCTTCATTCATCAGAACTGTACGTATTACAGTCCTTTTTTACACATAACTAATTCCCTCAATGAGCATTGAGGAAATCATGTTTTGCAAAATAATAATTGAAAAATCTGGAATACATTCCTCTTTAGTTCTCAGATATTTTACAGCGCCTCTTTTAAAAGCTAACTTAATGCTACCATTCCAACTACCCACAACACAAATTCCATTGTTCAGACTATGGAGTCTCACCTCTCATACTTAATGTCAGACAACCAAAGTTTGTTTGTTTAACCACATGAAGGTACAAATAGCATCTAAGTAAATATAAAAAGTGAAATCCTGAAAAAGAATTTTAATAGCATAAAACTCATCTGGATTGACAAGAGACAGCCTATCAACTTCAACAATTAACTATGGAAAAATAACTGAAACCTCATGCCTACATTTCAAATCAAATGAATTTTCCAAACAAAACCAAATCTAAATACAGATAAGTTACAACATCAAATTTGAATTTCATGATATTCCAGTGATTATCTTTTCTGGTTGTAGCCACATTGCCTATTATTACCCTATTCAAATAATTTGTCAGTTCATGGGCACTGGAATGTAAAACCAACAGATAATTGGCATCATAAAAAATTAACAAAACCACTGCTTGATTATAGTTTTCATTTGCTTTGAAAATGTTAGTTAAACCATTCTACCTAAATACTTGTCCTGGTCTTCTTGAGACTCGAGCAATCTTCAAGGGCTTTGCATGAGCTGAAATTGACCAGTCTCTCTTGCCCTGCTTTCCCAGACCACCTAGCCAAACTTCCTTTGCTAAAACCAGATAAATGTCATGTGACTCCCTCCTTCTGTCCAACTGCTTCAGCAGTCTCACCTTCCTCCCTCATTACCCTACCCTGCCTAACATCACCTTGTACTTCATCAAAACAGAAGCTGTTCCAGAAAGTCTCTTCTAGTAGGAAATCTAAGACAATTCTTTCCTGTGGTCCCAGAGCCCCTTATCATATTTCTACCTCTAAGCAAACAACTCTTTTAGAGTCAGAAGCTAAATTAATTTAATTTATTTTCTAATTCTAAGGTCTAGTACATCACAGTAAATATTCAGGTAAAAAGTGTCGAGAGGATAAATGAGTAAGTGAGAAGGATAAGCCAACAGAATTTAAGTACTCAATTTCACGCTAATAGATTTTTATAATTAGGAAGGAATTTAATGAACATAGGTATTTCATAATGTATGATAAAAACACTTCCAACATCTGTATTAAGAAGGTAGTATACCATTTAGATTTTGGGCAAAAGGTCCTTAAGCTGTTTGAGGGTAATTCGTAAAGTCCTATTCACTTAAAAAGAAACTGAATACTACAACACAAAAACAAAAATTATATACTGGATTTTTCACTTATTCTTAGTTTTCACTTTTGAACAATCTTATATTAAAAGTAGCTACATACATTATTCTTTGACCACAAGTTCCATCAATCAGTTTACAGAAGATTAAAATCAAAATAAAAGTGAACCCTACAAATTGCTCTTGAAACAGAGATTTTTAACGAGTTAGAGTTCATTAGTCAAAGAAAAATATATTGCTTTGAACTGAGAAGGAAAAAAGTCTCCTGCTCATTCGCCCAACTGTAATGCTTTGCAAAGTAACCATAAAAATAAAAAAAATTCACACTGATGTAATTCCCATGAATGTGAATGGCAAGTATCACATACTTTCCAGTTTTAGCTGAAATCTGAATATGCCACAATTATGAAACACAGTTTTAACACAGACAAAATGACATCCTCAGTTCAAAAGTAGATTTTCTGTTTCCTACATTAAGACAAGTCATTAGATTATATTCAAAGTTATGACACAGTCGAGAACGGTATTCCGAGATCTTTGAGAATTCTTACCTAGTCCTATTCGGTTTGGACTTGTTTCTCGGCTACATCCCTGACTCCTGGGAATCTTGCTTCGTTTTTCTGAAGAGGGTGTCACAGGTGGGCCTCTTGAGGAACCCCCAGCAAGGCCACTATAACCACTTCCCAACAATTTCCCTGGGGAACTTGACCGGCTACCAGCTAAAAGTGAAGCAAAATAGATTTAAACAATGGAGGTAAAGAAGGAAATAAATACAGTAATTTTGAAAGCTATTTTAAACATAAATTTGGATCAAACACTAAGAGAATTTTATATGAAAATAGCTTCAGTTGGTGGCAATACCAATTCTTAAGAAACACACAGGATAGAAAAATATCAAATTATGAAAGAATCTATACATAGAACTAGGAGGAGAGTTCTATAAGCATGCAAAATTTCTTATTCAAAAGGGCAGACTAAGTATAAGATTCCCTGTTTCAAAGCAAATTTCAACAAATAATCACAAGGTGCTTATTTTTTTGTTTTTTTATATGAGTTAATATGTTCAAAAAATTAAGTATAACTGGTAGAGAGTAGAAATACTAATACAACAAATTGCTTAAACAGTAGTGGAAGAAAATAAACCCAAGAAAGCTCCATTAATCTAACAAATGGAAGGAAAAGGGGAATGGGATAAATGGAAATAAGGCAAATAAAAATCACAAAGTAAGATGGTAGGAATAAGCTCAACACAATACATTAATAATGACAAATGTGAATGGGTTAAATTAATTTATCATAAGAGAGAGATTCTTAAATTGGTTTTCTAAAAAATGAAATGAAATTCATACCAAAACAAAACAAAAAAGAATACAGAATTAAAAAGGGACAAAGATATGTCATTTGATAAAAAGTAATTGCCCACAGAAATAGGAATTAAACCTTTATGCTTTAAATACCACAGCTTTGAAATATAAAACACAAAAATATGTATATATACCAACAAGGAAAATACACCATATTTTCACTTTTCCATATATGAAAATTGTAAAAATCAACTGCGTGTTAAACATCTAAGGAAATCTCCAAAATCTACAGAAGCAGAAATCTCATAGACCATATTCCCTATGCAATGCGAATAGAAATTAAAAACAAATGATATGGTTAACTAAGCTTCATTAGGGGCTATACAACCATTTCTTATGGGACAAAAGTCTCCCTTAGAGAAAACAGCAAAGTTTTAAGGCAAATGACAGCCATTTATTTAGAGGACTGCCTTTCAGAGGGAAGAAAACAAAATTCTACAACATAAAATGCCCATTATATTCTAGAACTGAAGATCCCAGAGGTTTTAAAAAAAGACAAAACTTTGAAATACTTACCTGGAAATAACAAAATAACACATACCCCACCATCATTCAAATAAACTAAGGTGACTACTCACAAAAATCAGCATTTTATAATTTAACTACCACTTAAAGTACAATTTATTGCAAAAGTCACCATTACACAGTACAGATTACCATAAAGAGTCTGCATAAACGAAGAAAAGAAATCCATTTCAAATTCTAGAATTTGAACAAACAAAAAATGCAGAAAGATTCTCATAATAAAGAGAAATTAATATTGTGCAAGGAACCTGGGGTAAGGAAGAATGCAAAATAAGCAAGAAGAGAAATGGCTTACCACCAGCAGGATTAGCAGATCTGGATCCTTGATTATGAGAGCAGACCAAAGGACAGGCAGAAAGTAGATTAAAAGACAATAACACAATACAGAATGTCAGCATGCAGCACAATACAAACGTCTTTATTCAAACATATTAGGCAAAATTAGTCTTTATTCTCCTAGACTACTTTTATATTTATCTAACACTGGGCCCTGGTGGGGTAAAGGGTTAAAGCACATCACTATGAAGCTATCCACAGCCGCTGCAGCACGAGTTTGATCCCCAGCCAGGGAGGTGACCCACATGGTGCAGCAAACCTCTCCTGACATGCCCGCTGCTCCCCTCAGCAGTGTATTTCATTTGGTGTGTCTGTTCTGCTCCCCACTCTTTCTCTGGTGAATCCTCTCACCTCTCAACATCTGGCCTATACCCCAGTTCTGTATGCATAAATAAATAAATCTTTAAAAAAAAACGTATTTACTAACACTTATCTGACCAAATTATTAGCACTTACTTCAGATCTGTTCATATATTACTTATAACCTGCCTGTGCCAAGCACAGTGATATACCTAGAAGATGGGCCTTCCCCTCTAGGAGTACATGACTCAGGCTCTGAGGAACCTGAGAGAAATGATTACATCTTATCCACTTGTGTGTCACTGCCACCTTGAACAGTGCTGACCACAGAGAAGTGCACTGTAAATTTCAATAAATTCAAATAAACTGCTATTAACTAGGTTCATCTGAATGTCCTGTACTAATTTCTCAAATATTTCAAATATGTCAATGCTGAACGATCCTATATCCAATGTTAATAAAAGCTACTTATTAAACCAAGACTATGAATACTTAATGAACACTTAGAAATGTATATGTAATTAACTCATTAAAATAAGAGCTCCTTGTGGAGTAAAACTCATTAAGTAAAACTTAAAGTGGAGACCCAAGGCTGGGTGCAATCATTTTATAAATCTTAAGAATTAAAGCTTCATCATCACCCCTGCTACTCCCCAACCCCTACAGAAAGAAGCTTAATCTACTGTTTACGAACCAGAGGAACCAGGTAGGGGCAGAGACCTCCTAGAGGCCAATAAACAGCAGATATAAACAAAAAGATGTTATACTGTTTGGCCCTTACTCTCCAAGAAAGGAAGTAACACTCTACAGCTGAAGGGCTACACATTTTTCATTCAACTCAGTTTTCATCTGTCCTATATTCTGAGTCATGGACCCTTTTGTCAGGAACTTCTTAACTATGGACCTGACCCACATTTACGAGGTCATGACTGCAGTATTAAGCCCATTTGTGACTCCAGGCTTCATGAGAGTTCAACAGAATCATCAGAACCAGGCTGTTCCCAAGGTAGAAGTTTCTGGGTACTCATCTGTACAATCCACATTGTGCTGTGTGGTGCGGTGCACTAAAAGCACAGGCTTCTACGTCAGACAAACCTGGGTTCTACAGCCTCACTGAAGGCCTTCAACGTGACCTTACGCTTTCTTCTCAGGGAAGATAGAAACTTTGGTATAAGATTTCAGCTGTGCAAGTGACATATATCTAAAGGAGCTTGGAAAGACTAAGCAAGAACCCAAGGTCTGGACTTGGACTAAGTGCTCTCAACACAAGCCAGACAGCTCTCAGGGGCCACCAGCTGGAGTGCTGTATGGAGGAAACTCATGCATCTCCCTGGGAAAGGAAGACTTTCTCTGCCATGTCCACTTTCACAGGAAAACTCTGATTCCCAGCTATCCAGTCCATGCATAGTGAGGGTATAAGAGACAGAATTATGTGTAGCCGGGAGGTGAGATCCCAGTGCTGAATACTAAGAGTCACCAGAAGATATTCATCCAAACCAGGGCTGCTTTCATGGCTGAGGCTGTCAAACCAACTGACTCAACATACACAGAGAAGCAATAATGCAAGCAAGGGCAGCTGGGCAAAGCAAGCGCCTGCACTAGTGAGAGGAAAGGAGCAGGTAGCAAATGTGAGAACAGAGGATTAGAGAGGAGAGTTTTAATGGATTTACTTATTGCCACTGGAAACAGACCAAGCAATAGCAGTAATCTCCCCAGGTACTGCTCTTAAGTCACACCAGGATTCCTTATCAATACAAAACCAAATCACATTCTAGACACATTTCAACTGGAGAGGCCTGAAGAGAGGGAGAAAAACTATATTTAGTGTTTAATGATACAAAAATTAAATCACTTGGACTTTGCAAGCTTACCCAACAAACATCAAGATTATTCACGGTATTTTAGTCAGAGAAGTGTTTTCCCCTTACGTCAACCTACAAAGTGCAACGATTTCATCTGCAGAACCAGCTGTTGAATAAGATTTAAGATAACAGCACAAAAGAAACTTCTTACGCTGGGACTGTGAAACCACTTTAGCCCGACTGCGGCCTCGATTATCTGAAGGCGTGGTGGCGACGTTGGTGGCACTCCCAGAGCTCTGCCGTCTCGTGCGGATCCGACCTGAAGGACACAGCAAAAACAAAGTCTCCATGTGTTTAACATGGGTACTACTCAAGAAAAAAACCCACACCGTGAGCAAGGGGCATTGACCAGGCCACCAACAGGGAGAGCAGGTCCACCCCACACATGGTCCTGACACGCCTCTGTGTGCACACACGTTCACACATCTGTACACATGACTCTACAGAAAGGTTAGGAACTCCTGAGATGAGTCATGAACCTATCCGGAGCTGATGTTTTGATTATTTTACCATACTATATTTTCAGATGAGGAGATGCTATCCACTGGAAGAATTTTTAACAATAACTATTTTCAGATTAAATTCTCTCTTTTTATTGTCTAAAAATCTGAAATTTTCCCTAATCAGGAAATTCTTAAGACAAAAAAAAAGTTTAGCAAAAGAGAAAATCTTAATTCAGCAATCAAATGCCACAGTACCCTAGAGAATAAAGGTGTTTTGAAGTGCAGTGTTAAAACTTCTATTTTAAAGGATGTACACTAGTAAGTCTAGGCTAGAAAAGATGAAGAGAAAAGGAATCAAAATTAGGAGTAAATAGGGAAATGATGGCCTAAAAATAAGTCAACATTGCAGGTTTTATGAAAAGAACTTGCCAATGTCAGTAAAGCAACCTATCGCTACCAATTACCAAAATGAAGGGAAACTAATAAAGTGAGGTTTCTGAGCCCTTGGGGGAGGGGAGGAAGGACATAAGAAAAGGTCAAGGGGTACTTTTATAACATGAAGCCATAAAAAATTATTTCAAATTATAAAACCACCTATGATCAGACCAATACGATTAGGTCTGACCAATAGGGCGTAAACTTTTTATTTTTTTAATTCAAAGCTTCTGTGGTTTCAAAGAAAACAAAGCAGTCAGAATAGCAAACTGATTAGGTTCAGAAAAAATCATAATGATATATAAAATAAATTATTCCCATTTTATCGATGAAGAGAGACATAGGAATGATTAACTAATCTTCCAGAATGCACTTTGCATCTCATATGCTTGTGCCTACCTGACTGGCTGAAGTATGAGTGAGGACATTTTAATTTCCAAAGGAAGTTACTAAAATGAATCAAGGCAGTGCACCCAGGCAAGGTGAATGTGGAAAAAGGAAAAAAAAAAAATCAACTGAATTTATTTTAAACTTATATAATATCTAAGTCACAAAGATTTTTTTAATGATCATTCACACATATTCAGCTTCAAAAGTAAATAAATGCTTTTTGCTAATATCCCTGTATAATCTATCCTTTTTTCAGCATTTGGTAACACAATCCTAACCAAATGTCATCTTTGTATTTTTTTTTTTTTTAAAGATTTATTTATTTGTACATACAGAACTGGGGTACAGGCCAGAGGCTCAGGGGTGGTGAGAGGCTTCACCAGAGACAGAGTGGGGAGCAGAACAGGCAGATCAACGAAGTACACTGCTGAGGGGAGCAGCGAGCGGGTCAGGAGAGGTCTGCCACGCCATGTGGTCTCCTCCGGGGCAGGCGGGAATCGAACTCATGCGGAAGTGGCTTTAGCTTCTCAGTGCAGTGCTTTAACCCGCTGCGCCACCAGGGAGGGCCCATCTTTATATTTTTTAACATATAAGCAATAAATAGATGGTATTGTTATATTTTTATCTTAAACAATGGTACCACAGGATATATATTTTCCAAAAATTTACTGTTTTGCCCAAGTTTTATTTGAAGTTATTTTTAGAAGTGACTGTACTGTATTAAGTAGAGGAGAGACCTGTTTTATTTTTCCCATGTGACTAACCATTGTCCTAATAAACTTTCTCAGCCCTTTTTTTACCGATCTACAATCCCAGCTTCACCGTGTGTGTGTGTGTGTGTGTGTGTCTAAAATACAGTCTATTTCTCAGCTACTTAGGCTAGTCCATGTATCTACAATAATGAAGCTCATACTTTTATGATTAGCTTTTTAAATAAATTACTATCTTATAGGGCAAATCAATCCATGTTTTCCTAAGGCCCTTTCCTGTTCTCCACACACATGTGAAGAAAAATTAAAAGATCTTAATATCTTGGCTGGCATGTGAAATTTTGAATTAATATTTTTTTGGGGAAAGACACTTCTATGAAACTGATCTCTCCATTAATATGCTGTGGGCTTTATTTCACTATTTTCAATGTCTTTCAATAGAGCTTTTAATCTTTTACAACGTTCTTACTAAATTTTTAGGGACTTATTCAGAGGTACCTTTTTATTATACATAGTTTATTAAATTAAATTTTCTAACTGTTGTTGACAAGGGTGATTAATCTTTATATTCTGATCTCTCAATCCCAGGAATGTTGCTCACTTTTATTCTACCACTCTGTATATAGATTATATGGGGTTATCTAAGTATAATTTATAAACAAAATTTCAGCTTTTCCTTTCACCCCTTGATTTCTCTGCTTTTATGCTGCTGTCCTAGACAGGAGTACAATGCAGAGAAAGTAAAAGGGTAGATTTTGTTGCTTTGAATTACATCACAAAGTATAGGTAATCCTACAATTTCATAAAAGCTATGGCATTGCAAAAGACTAAAACCTCATGTCTATTTATAATTATAAAGAATTCTTACCAAAAATGATTAAATTTTAAAAATACTTTGAATGCATCTTCTGAGATAAGAGAATTCTTGTCCTAAATATGCTGAACTGCATCAGTAAGTTGTAAAATATTACAATATGGACCTCATCTACACAAAGTATCTGTATTCTACATTACTTGATTCTAATACTAAGGTCATACTACCTGAAAGGGAAAAAAAAAAAATCAAGGGAGTACTCCCTCTTTCTGAATTTAAACAAGAATGGGTTATCCAGTGCTTCATACGACTTGTATGTATAACCACCTAAGCATGGTAGTGACTTTGGTATATCTTTTTCATTTTAGTGAATTACATTTTGGTTGTAGGGTAACTGAGGTCGGAATGGAGTAGTCTTTAAGCACTCAGGTTTTTTTGGTTTATTTCTTCTTAAAGAAACCATTTGGCGTTTCTAGAAACATGTACATTTTGTTTTTAAATTGTTAACACAAAATCATTTTTATTGCCCCTTTAAAGCTCTGCTGCTCCACACTTTAGCACTCCTAATAGTTTATTTGTATTTCCTCTCCTTTAATGGAACGTTCAAAAAGTTTTGCACATTTTTGTACACTAAAAGAATCAAAATTTACATAGCATAATCATTATGAATATTTACTTCCTATTTCATTGATTTTATTTTACTTTTATTATTTATCTCCTCCTCTTGGATTTTATCCTTTTACTAACAAATCAGAAACAAATCCCTAATTCAGTCTATCTCCTAATATAAATTTTGGCTAGGACTTTTAAGTACTGCTTTCATTTCATTCCACAAAATATGCTCCTTCTATTTTCTTAATAATTACTGGATCTCACTTGCTGTTTAGTATTGAAAAATAAACTAGACTCAAACTTCATAAGAAAAACAAAACAGCAAATGGACTCAAGATTAAAATGTGAACTATAACAAGATAAAAGTTATAAAACGAACAAACTCTTTTCTGGAGTGGAAAAGCCCATTCTAATACGATTTACGATTATAAGTTATTTAAAAGAAAAGACGATAAATTAGATTCTTTATCTGTTGATTTGTATTTTCCAATTTCTCTGGCATAAATATTCCAACCATGCCAATTTCAGGTTACTGATATGTCAACCAACTTACAAAGTTTTCTGAAAACTCAACAACTGGTTCTCTTTAAACTGGCCCAAGACCACTCTAGCATACTACTACATCTCAGGAAAGATTGGGCGAAGTCTAGTACCAGTTTGTTAGTTAGAAAATTGAAACAGCTCTTAATTGTATGGCACAGCATTCATTCTCACTCATCAAAATCAGCTTCACTCATTCAGAATGCTATTTACCACTGTTTAGACTAACAAAAAATCTAAGAATGTGCTAACATTCGAATTCTGTAGCTGTAGAAAAACAGGCATGCTTATTATTGGTGGAAGTGAAAATCAGTATAACCTCTGCAGAGGGCCATTTTGGATTATCTACCACAATTGCAAACGCTCATACTTTTTGATCCAACAATTCCATGCTGGGTGATTTATCCTTACCAACATACTTGCACCCATGCAAAGTGACCTATATAAAAGGTTATTTTGTATAAAAAGAGAGCTTTTTATTTTTTCTATAACAAAAACTTCAGAAACAACCCAACTATCTATTAAAATGGGACTGGCTGGTTATGGCTAAATCAAAGAGTATAATGGCATCATACAAATATATGAAAGAGGAAAGATCTCCAATCGAACATGGAAGGATTGTAAGCTGTATTAAGAGAAAATACTCAAGATCCAGAGCAGTATGTGTAAAACATGCATTATAAAATGGAAAAGAGATTATTTTAATAATGCCTCTACCTACAAAGATATTCTAGGTAAAAACAAAACGAAAAGTAGTATCATATTGTGGTTGAAGGAAGAGATAATAAGTAGGCAAATGAAGACAGGGTGAGGGAAGCTCACCTGAAATTTGAATTATATGACTGTATTACCATTTCAGAAACTTGTAATTGTATTCATTACCCAAACATTTAGTATATTGAGACTATTTTTAATAGGCCCACAAAAATTGAAAGTTCTTTATAATCTTTGTGATTATTTTTGTATTTCTTTGTACTTTATTATGTAGCAACCCTCTATAAGGAAACTTTTTTCCTCACATTTTGTCTATTATCAAAGTCTCCAGTTATTTATTTTTTAAAAGATTTATTTATTTAAGCATACAGAACTGGGGTACAGGCCAGAGGTGCAGGGGCAGTAAGAGGATTCACCAGAGACAGAGTGGAAGCAGAACAGGCTGACTGACGAAGTACACTTGCTGAGGAGAGCAGAGGGCGGGTCAGGAGAGGTCTGCCGTGCCATGTGGGTCACCTCTGGGCGAGACTGAACTCATGCTGAAGTGGCTTTAACGTCTCAGTGCTGTGCTTTTTAACCCACTGCACCACCAGGGAGAGACCTTCAAATTATTTTTTATAAACTATTGTATGCTTTTTATTTCTCTTGATTTTTCATTTTCCTTCTACCCTCCTTTGTTTCATTATTTTAGCATAAGTGTTCTAAAGACGTGCTTTCCTATCTTAAAGGCAACAGTCTCAGATAAAAATAGTATTGTCAAAAACACAACTTCTATTAAATCATAGTTTTGGGGAGGTGGATGGTTTTAAGGATCTTGTTTTATTAAATTAAACTTATTATCTGTAGATAATTGTAGATCTGGATTCAAATGACGGTATAATACAGATTCTCTTTGCATTTACTTTGTTTCTCTCAATGGTAACATCTTACAAAACCACAGTCCAAAATCAGAAATCTGACATGAACATTGATATACAGCAATCTTATTCAAATTGCCCCAGTTTTATTTGTATTTAAACTCTGGTTTTCCTTTCTGGGTAGAGTCTCTTCCACCTTGCTGCTTCTAACATCATGTTTGGTGTTTCACTAGGTCGGGGATTTATTTCTGTCTTACTCTGGGACTTACTGTGTGTTTTTTTTTAAACATGTGGTTCAGTGTCTTTCATTAGTTCTAGAGAATTTGCAATCATTAGTTCTTCAAATACTGTCTCTTCTGAAGTCTTGTTAGCTATGTTAAGCTTCTTCACTATCACATATGTATCTTAACATCTCTATCATTATCTCTATATTTTCTTCTGCACCAGGTTTTAAATGTTTCTTTTCTCCTGTCTTAAACACATACGTTCTTAGAGCCACACTGATTCTGCTGCAGTTTACCTACTAATTTTTTAGTAACTTCTATTTTTATACCTAAAGTTCCCAAAACCCACTTGGTTTATAACTTCCTTGCTGTCTTTCCAAAGTTTCTTTTTTAAGAAAATTAAGACAATAAAATAACTACCTGAAACTTTATGGAAATTATTTAAGATCTAGATTGAAGCTAAATTTCCCCAAAGGAGATCTACATTTGCTTCTTCTAGTATCTTTTGAACACAAGCCATCCACAGCCACTTAACATGATCTGTACATCTGGGGATTTTAGACCAGAAAAGAGGTGTAAATCCTGATCAAAAGCTGCAGAAAGGCACAACTTATGGGAGTCTCAAAAGAAATTACATTCTCTCTTTATTCAATATCAAGGTTAAATGAGGACAATTTGCTATTCTCTTCAGTTTAGTGAGACTAATAGCTCACTAAATGAAGACATAGGACTCAGGATAAGATTTAGTTTACTTCCTGTCCTCCATACTCATCACAAAAACTCTCCATGTCTCCCAGATTCAGCTAAAAACCTCAGTGTGTAAACCAGTTTTGGTCACTACCTCTTTGGATTCTGCTTTTTCTCAAGTTTGGATATGCAAGTATTCACTGATTTTATACCAGATTAGTGCTATGTTCTTTAGTAGGAGGGTCATTTGTATTAGTAATTCTACATATTGCTAAAAATGCAAGTTCCCAGTTTTTAACATCTAAATATATTTTATATTAAATATAAGATGCCCAAGTTTTAAAGGATTGTCATTATTCCTTCTCTCTGCTGCCTCTCACTCATTACTGATGTAATTTTAGGCTATAAAGTCATATCTGGCATATTTTTGTATGAGGGAAATCTGAGGAACTAGATTTTGGAGTGGCTTCCTTTGCAGAAGTTCAATATTTGTTTTTGTCAGGTACCTTGGGGACTACAAGCAGAACAGATTAATTCATCAGCTTGGATTTCCCAGACACCACAGATAAGAAAACTGAAACCAGAGTATGAGTAGTTATAAATTTTTAGGAAGATATTTTTTTTCCTTTGCCCAGGACAAAGTCAAGAGATTTCATATCAATTTTAAGATAGCTTTACCTATTCCACTTCTACATGGGTACTTAGCACTTAAACAATATTGGCTTAATGTCAACTCTTAAGCCTTAGTAATGAAGACCTTTAGGTATCCTTAAAAATCAATGTATGGGGCCCTCCCTGGTGGCGTAGCGGGTTAAAGCAGAGCACTGAGAAGCCTAAGCCACTTCTGCATGAGATCGATTCCCGCCTGCCCCAGAGGAGATCCACATGGCGAAGCAGACCTCTCCTGGCCTGCCCGCTGTTCCCCTCAGCAGTGTACTTCGTTGATCTGCCTGTTCTGCTCCCCTCTCTGTCTCTGGTGAATCCTCTCACCCTCCACATCTCTGGCCTGTACCCCAGTTCTGTATGAATAAATAAAAATCTTTAAAAAAAAATCAATGTATGGAAGGTTTAAGGGTCTCTGATGCATTGTATTCAGCTAAATATACTTTCATATGAAGGGAATTTTTTCCATTCTACTAACTTGGTGACAGTACTTTAAGTGCCTATATATGTTTTAAAGAAATGATATAAAATACTCTGGCCTTCTGTGAAAACAAAGTCTATTCAGTAAAAACAGAAACAGCAAAAATATACTTCAATTCTGTATTATGATTAATGATGGTTATTATTATTATGATTATTATGGTTAATGATATTCAAATTCTTTTATCCTGTGGTATGTCAAAGAAAAAGGCAAATATGAAAGAAGAAAATAGCATAACTAAGAGAAATAGAAATAAAAGATGTTAGAGAAGTACACAGCAGAGAAAAAAAAAATCTGAAGGGAAGGATAAGATGGGTGTCAACAAACCAACCAAACTACTCAGAGAAAAGCAGACTCCAAAGGAAAACAAAGAACAGGAGTGCAGACTTAACATTCATGAAATAAAGAATACCCCCATCTCACTGTTTTAAAACAGGACTGCTATAGAATTTTTCCAATCATATACCATTCTTCTGGAAAATTCTAAAATCAGCAAATTAAACCTGTTAACCATGGGGTTTAACTTGCAGGAATGGTTTTCCCAATATTCAATTTAATTTAAAACAATTTTAAAATGTCACTGAATAGTCTCATATCACTTGGGCTTCTACCTCTCATGTTGAAAAACTGTAGCCAATTTTCAATTTAGAGATTATTAAAAAAAAAAAAACCAAAAGGTCTACTGAGTAAATCTCAGCTGTCACCACAGTGGCATACACATTTATTTTTACTACTCACAGTTTGGGGGATAACTAAACCAATCTCTACTCATACATGGCATTATTGATAGAATCCAAATTTGAATAATTAATTGATAATATGTAACTTTTGCTGCCTACAAGCACTTGCCCCAAAAGAATAAATTTCCTCATATTGTTTAAAGCCAAAAGTAAAGGATAGTTAATACTTTTACTTCTATATACAGATGCATATTATTCATTGTGTAGAAAGGCCAGTTACTTAACATTCTGAGTTCTTAGATAAACATGTGTAATTGTACCAAATGTTTTATTTCCCACTAAACATTAAACTCAAATTGATTTTCTTGAAAAGCAGACAAGAATACAGAGTTTTTACTGTGTAATCATAACTAAAATCATCAATAGGGCCTCCCTGGTGGCTCAATGTGTTGTGTCAGCACTATGAAGCTACTGACAGTCACTGAAGCACGAGTTCGATACCCCGCCAGGGAGATGACATGGCACAGCAGACCTCTCCTGTCTTGCCTGCTGCTCCCCTTCAGAAGTATGTTTCAGTGGATATGCCAGTTTTGCAACCCACTCTGTCTTTCACTCCCATACCTCTGGCCTACACCCTAGCTCTTGTATATATAAATAGATAAAATAAATCTTAAAAAAAAAATCACCAATCATTAATCGTTGCCTACACTTAATGTAAGATTTTTGTATTCTCTGAAACTATTAGTGGATGTCATTCTAGCACAGTAAAGAACACATTTCCTAAATAGAGTAGCCAAAATAAAAGTATTACTTGAAGAGCACCACATAATTTCAACATCTAATCCTGAAAATCTCAAATACTAATGAACATACTTCACTGAAAGGGAACCTGCATATAAGCTCTGTACAACCTTTCACTTCTAACTTCTAACCTTTCACTTCTTTACAAAAAATATTTTTCTCATGAAGTCAAAAATGTCAAAAGGTCTCCTTGATGTCTACTGATAAATAACTACAATCATGCCATTTGCAGCAACATGGATGGAACTGGAAAAGATCATGCTTAGTGAAATATGCCCGAAAAGAAAAAGAAAAACACCAGATGGGAAATATATATATATGTATATATATTTTTTCTACCTCCCATGTTGAAAAATATAAATTGTAGTAAACTTAAAAAAAGACCATCAACTAACCACTATAAACCAGAGACATTCTACAGGAGAGGAGAGGGGAATAGGATCAAAACTGGGGTGGGAAGGGCACATGAGACTTTAGTGATGGCACATGGATGAAGTAGTGGCAGGAAGTTCCTGGGGATTACAACTGAGATGAAAAAAAATGTACAAAATGAAGAATAATGTAAAAAATATTTTATTTAAAAAAATAATGAAGTTGCCAGAATTCAAATTGTCTGAATGTTGTCTGAATTTTTAATTGAGTATCCAATATTGTATCTTTGCCCCCAGTGAAGCAATCTCTTCTTATCTCAGCAGTTATTTAGACTTAAAAACAAATTTTTAAAAGCCACATCCCATGACAAATCTAAAAATTCAGACAGGAAACTCAGGGCAAGACACTAAGTGGAATTTACTGCAGCCTTTTGCCAGTAGTCACCTGTGACCTTACTCAGCATCATGCTCGTGATCACTTCCAAAACAGAACTAACAGCCTAAGGGTGCTTGGTTCATGCCGGCAGATCTGTAAATCCCCCCAGCACCTCTCCTTCCCCAATAATCTCTCACAAGCCTCGACGAGCCAGTCCTGTGATAGCCCACAAAGCCCTGGCACATGGAGACCAAGGCTCACCAGGTATCCTCAGTGAGTTTCTCTCCTATCTACTTCTGACCTCTACACAGTTAAGAAACCACACTTCTCCTACCAGAGGGATGATGAGAAAGACTTCCAGTTTCCTGTCTCTTGTATAGTAATTGAGGAGGCAGTAGTCTGATCTTGTTCTGGCACAGTAAAAACATAACTAGTATTGGGGGGGAGGTAATTAAAATTCCTAGTACTGGGAAAATGAAACACCTCTGCATCTGTTATTCAGACTTATGTAATCAGGGCATTCTAGAAAAAAAAAATTTACACATAAAGCCTTCATTTTTTATTTCACTTACATAATCTTATTCCCCCTTCCACTTCCCTTCCAACAAGGGAAGGGAGATACTTAGGATCACTTTTTTGGGAAGGAGAAAAATCATCAACCACACAATCACACCCAGCCTCAGCTTTCTATCACCAATGAGGCCTACATTATGACATGTGTAATACTGTCCATTGTTCATTTTATTTCACCAATTTGTCCACCGCACAAGAACCAATGGACTTGCTGAAAATTTAGATTCCCTGGCTCCTTCCAAACGTCATTAGAATGTTGAAAGGGAAGGACATAGGACACTGTTCTCCTGGCAAACAACCAGCCCATGCCCTTGTGAAGAGGTAAATTTAAGAAAACACTGACCTCAGAACTATGTCATCTTAGAAAAATACTTTCCCATTAATTTTTCCTTTGGAAGTCCCTTAGAAAATAATACGTGGATTAAAAAGACTGTAAGCTGCACAAACCAAGATACAAGCCAGGGCACTCTGCAGGCTATCCTTTTAGAGTGGCTAAATAATAGACGAACATACATTAACTGCTCTGAATAAATCATTATCCTGAGGGTCAGTGGATGCAGTGGCTATTTTGAGCAGATGAGGTTCTCTAAATTTCAGTTGTTTAAAGTATTCTCATGCTTTCTATTTAGAGGCTTTGCAAAGGCATGATGTTTTGCAGCATGTTCTAATCAAAGACTTGTACAGACCAGAACCAGTATGTCTAAATATCAAAAGGTAATGCAAAATGAGGAAGTTTCTTGGGAGTGATATGAGAAGGAAAATAAGGTAGATTTTGCCATGTGATTTCTGTCGCCATACCACATCCCGTGTGTGGTACAGAACACAGCACATAGAAGCATTTCATACATGGTTGAGAACAGATGAATGACAGTCAGTAACTGTGCCAGTAACAGAGATAAAAATGGTGCTGTGTGCGTCAGTAGCATCTTCCAGAGAGAAAATTGTATTTTTAAAATTTCTGTAAATTACCTGGCAGAAAAACTCAACAGCCTTTAACCTGAATCACTGACACTGAAATTTCTTCTCAAAACAGGTAAGGCAAATCCTGAGAGACCCACAAAAGCACAAAAGAGAAGGAAACAATGGGCAACAAAAGCTCAGGTGGTGCTTCAGAAGTAATAAAATTTGGGACAAGCAGCCCAGGAGGACATTCACACAGCACACATCAATGTGCCTTCCCAGTGTGGGGTCAGGACTGAAAACCACAGACAGCACACTTGGGGACCCAATTCACGAGGACAACGACTGAGTAAGAAAGGGAGAGGGGAAACACACCACGGGACACAACGTGAAGAGTTGGGGCACAACGTGCAACGTCGCATGCAGGGACCTCGGTGAGGATGTGGACACCAGGCAACAGCAGTGAGAACAGGGACGGGGCAGGGAGACACACCTCAGTCACAGAAACAAACGGCTTACCCTCCGCTTTAGTGGCAGTACCATCTTTAAGCAAATTAAAAAACAAGGGAAGGGATAACAGGGAACAGTTAGTAACATTAAAAGAATTAAAAAGCACAATGTTATTAGCTACTAAAAAAAGCAAAAGTACAATTTAAAAGAAAAGGAAATGAAACACAAGTTCGACAGCAAAGCAGAGTCTGAAGCAAGTCAGTGTGCCATGTCTCGAAGTCGGCTTAGTACAAAGAGCTTTTGGAAACGAGAAAGGGCAACCAGAGAGCCTAGCTGGCCACAGCAGTTTTGGTTTCGCCAGCCACCATCCTCTTCAAAGTTCCTTCTTCTTAGGACAGAGTATTAGCAGAAGGGGCAGGGGAGACTAGAAACTAAAGTACTAAAGAGTCACCCAAAGGACAGGCAAGTAAGAAGCTCGAAGCTGCTGCTCTAACAACACCTCTTCCCACTACATGTCGAGCAGCAAAAGCTGGACAGCATGGTACCTGCGTCAAGGCCTATGGACTCCAAATCTTCCCTCATGTGTCTGGACTCTAGAAGTTTGGAAAAATCATTAGCTTCAATGGCACTCCTCCACACAGATGGAATTTGTCGGCTTAAGTGGTTACTGTAAACATTTCTCAATAAGACTGTTATATTTCAGGTATTTGGGTTTTGTGGGGTTTTTTTTTCGGGGGGTGGGGGGGGACATAAGCAAAGTAGAGATAGACTTTTCAAGAAATAGTAAAGAATTAGAGTACTCCAATCTTGTTATTTGAAGAGGTGACTCCGGGCTGACTTTAGCATCAGTGCTTTTAAAACGTCAGTTCTTAATAATCAGACCAAGAGACCTCAGTGTTATTACCAGCATTTAAGGGAGTCTGCATATTAAAACATCATTCATATGCTCAGAAAAAATAAACACAACTAACTTCTGTAGAGGCTGGTTTTTACTTGTATTCAATATTACTAAAAGACTAGAAACAAATACTAATTACAGATACTAATAGTGGATCAAATATACTGAAACACAAGTACATATTTAAAAATTTAACTAAAATTAATAGAACTACTTCACTATATGACAGAAGAATTTTTATTCTCCCTTTCTCAATAATTACATCTTAAGATATATGATAAACACTCCTAAGTCATGTTATAACAGTTAAATGGGAGGGGAGGTTTCATCAATTTAAATGTATAAATGTATGAGTTATTCCCATAGAGGAAAAAAGACTGATTTAACAAATCATATAGATTATATACCTTTTGAATTAATGATGTTATCACAATCAGTTTCTTTCGTCTTCAAAGAATAAAAAGGTACACCAAGGACTTTAAAATAATTTCTTTTATCTCCATCTCTATCCTGTAGCTGAATTAGGTGGTTATTATAATCGTTTAGCACAAAGATTCCATGACCTGTTCAAGGTCGGCAGGCTCATATGTGACAGGTCAAAGTATATTCTCTTGGTATTCCCTCACTATATTTCCATGCTCAAAACATTTCTAGAAGATTTTAGACTTGAGCATTCATTTGGAAACTATGTATGTGTTTTATTCGGTCTCAATATTTCATGAAGTTTAAATTGCATTCATTTCCATAAAATCCAAAACAAAATCAAAACCAGATTTTGGATTTGAACAACTTGGCTCTTACAAACACAATGAAATAAACTATCATCCTTACACCAGCAGGTTTTAAGTATCTGCTGAGAGACTCACCGATTACTCTGTCAGATAAGAATTCTTTTGAAAATAATTTATCTTTTGGCCTATCATGAAAGTCAAGTTTCTGCTCCTCCTAAGGAACACTGCTCTTTCACACAGATATGGTCATGTTGGTTAATAAGTCCACCATGTTCCCTCTAGAAGTCCCCCTACTTCAGCCTCTAAGCTCTCCCACTCCTGTTACATGTTCAGAGTGGGAACTATTTAACTGCAATGACTGTCTCCTTAATGTCGCTGGCTCTGCTCCTGCCAATGTTAGGAGGAGAGAAACCCCAGGATTGGTGCTGTGGGAAGTATCTTAGATGCTAGCTGGGTTACCGTGCAAGAGAAGTGAAGCTAAGGGCAGGCTGTGCCCAGTGCCAATGCACCAGAGTGCTTACTCATGACCTATAGGATAACTGCCCAGAGAAAGGACATACCTAACAGCGAGTGACTGGCAGTCAGTGAACAAAGTTACTTACACTTAAATATCACCTCTGCATTTATACTTTTTCAATTACAGCTTTTTTGCCATTTGTTAAATAGGTGAGAATTAGAGGTGAAGATTAAGTGTCAATTCTAACAGCAGGACTGGGAGGGAAAGATGTGGGCTGTGTGGTTACCTAAGGATGCATATGATCCCGGAGGCAAGGCTGCTGCAGAGCTGAAAGGTGTAGAGCCGGAAGATGAGGAGACTTTGGATTTGGCACTGGCTGCTGCATTCACGTCAATGTCACTTCGAGACCGCTGGAGGGACCCAGTCGTTGACACAGATTTGGTGCTAACTGTAGAAGCTTTAGCGATGAAGGAGGAAACATTAGCAAGGATTTTCCTAGAATTTTCACATACATGTGTTTGAATTTGTTGAAACAGTATCAAGTTTTAATACAATTAAACTTCAGAGCACTAACTTTCTCCGGGTCACTGAAGAAAGAGGTCAGGTAATGCTAAAGGAAATTACCAGCAATGATATACACTGATTACATTTGTTTCCTTATAATTACAGACCGGAAATCCCAAAGCGATGGATCATATTTCTGGTTCAGATGAAAAGTCAAAGAATGCAAAACTATCAACATCTAGTCAATTTCTTCATGATGTGGCATAAATGTGTACTCTGACCCAGATGCCCTCCCTTTCAGGATACATTTCACTCTCCCACCTCAACAGCCCCCAAGCTGCTGCTGAAAGCATCTCACTCATGTCACTTGCTTGTCAGCTGATCAGAGTGAAGGAGCAGCACTAGCCAAATGCCGGAGGGTAGGGGGAGTGTTGAGGGTACCAGGGTTCTGGAGATGGGGAACTCTGCTGGGGGCAGCTGGAGCACAGAGCAGTGCCAACCCCTCTACCAACTAGAGAGGACCTGAAAGCCCTGGACTGCCCACCACAGCTGTGTTCTTACCTCTAGAGGTGGTACTTCCAGTAGGACTTCTTTTGGCAGAGAGCGGCCGACTGAAAATAAAGGTATGTATAAGGGTTTTCTCCCCCAACTGTCTATGTTATCTTCATTATTATAAGTACAGTTTACAACAAGAAATTATGATAGTGAAGAAATGATTTCAGGTAATTTGGAGCACAATCTTCTAAGCCCTCAGTTTCAGACAAAGCTATTGCATTACATTTTGGACTGTCAAACACACAAAAGGGGCGATCACTAGGACAAATGAGAAATAAAGAGTGATGATAAAACATTAAGTTCCAGGTTTTGAAAACTTTTCCTTTCCAACCTACCTCTTCTGTTTCAGAAGAGACTTTGAATAATTCACTTATGTTACTCCAAACTCTATTTTAGGACAGCCATATAAATTCATGTAAACACTTCCTGTGGTAGAGACCAATGCCACTTAATTCTCATTACCCATCCTAGTGCCAGAATCCATCAGAGGTAAAGGGGAGTTATGACAGGAACATATACGTAGAAAACACAGCTGAAATATAGGTGTAATTTTTTTTCTTGCGCAGCAATTGTTTTAAAATAAAATCTCACACTAATAAAAAACACAGCTGAATTCCTTACTTCAGACTCTCTTGAGAGCTAGAAGATGAGCGATCGGACTGCGGCAAAGACACAATGCTGTCTGAGTTCTTCAAATGCGACTGCAGAGCTTTCTGGTAGGAGGATTCCAAGGTGTGGTATAAGTGCTCTGCTTCTCTGCTGAAGTGACTGTGGAAACCCCAGTAACACCTAAAAAAGACACACAGCCTCCTTTTAGAGGTAGCGGATCAATATGACTACTTCGTTGAGCTCTGGAATACACCACATGACATTGTCAAAAACTCAAACTCTCAGTTTACCTGCTACTATTGTTAGAAGTAACGTGGTATGGGAAGAGTTTTGGACAAAGGAGGCCAGATAGGAATCCCAGCCCTGTCACTTCGTTAAATCTCAGCATCATTTAGAAAATGGAAAAATACAAGAACTAACTTAGAATGTTGAGGAATCTTAGAGAAATGGAGTTAAAACACCTAGAACTCTTCTTAAAACCTTGATATAGGTCATTTATGAGTGGCAGCATTTATAAATGCAATTTGACATTGATGCATTTGAAATATTTGCAATTTTATTTTTACAAAATAAAAAATGTAAAGATGGTCTGAGTTGCTTGAAATCTATGACTAAAGAGCTAGAAAAAACTTGAAGAGGGGGGAGAACACCAGGATAAAAGCAAAGTAACCAGCTCATTAATAAACCCATTCGTAGTTTACCTGTCATAAACTATGTCATTTATTTTCTGGGAATTGCCCAACATGAGATTGTAAGCACTTCAGTGTTATGGTGAGTTCCTCCAAAAAATTCAGAAACCAAGAAAATGTAATTGAATCAAGAGAACAAAGAGCATCGAGTACATGAACAGGATATATTAATGCAGTTATGTAAATAATATTCTGGGTTAATAAGAATAAATTTCAACCTATAACAAGAAGAAGAATCGATCAACTATGAAGCGGCCAGATACAGATGCAAAGCTGACAGTACTTATCTACCCACTGTCAAAAAAAATGTTATCACATCCCACTTTTGGTATTTATATTATCAATGGCAAGATTATTCCCAGGGAGGTGTTGAATATACAGGGCCAAAGCCACAGAACTTGAGTATAACCAGTCCTAGAGCAGCACTACCACAAAAGTGAGATCACAACGTCAAGTTAGCACTCTGAGAATCCCAAACATCGGCTCCACCCACGCCTTGTACATGCTTCACAGCTCTGCCCAACTCCTGACGCTTGCAAAGATGTGATCACAAGAAGATCTCTGTGACAGTGTTATCTCAATTCAAAGTCATGTCAGATTATCATATGGCTTTTAAAAGACCTTACAAAGTAAGAGAATACACAAGTAAGCATGTGCACAAGTACTTTTCTGATGCACACGATAATTTCTCATCAATTTAAAAATAAGCATTTTCCTGTCTACCTAAATCTTGTTTGTGTTCAACTATTACTCAGTTTTTTCAGGTCTGGGCAGTGAACGACCTTAAACACACACACACACACACACACACACACCTCAAAAAATAGTCCAAGATGGCCTTTCAAAGTTCATATTTAAAAGTAATGACAAATGAAACATGTCATGTTCATGTAGCAAAATGATTTTTCAATATGGTAATCTAGACAATGCAGCTGAAATATAAAAGCAGTGAATAAAAAAATGTGGTTTACAATAAACACTTACTTTCTGGCTTCTATCCTGGCTTCAGAATCGGCATCATGTATTCCTTTCTTTATAGTTTCAGCTAATACTGATATGTGTCTAGGTTATTTAGAAAAGAAAGCAGTAACAATCATTAACATGTGGGTTATGAGGATGAAAACACATGTGAAAATAACTTCCAAAAGGCAATGTGGAAGGTGGACACTTAATGCCAGTTTGCTGACTAAAACTCAGCTGAGAAAATCAAAACACTCTTCAGATCTTTGAACTTCTAATTCTGGCCCAGTACTTAATCCTCCCACTACCTAAGCAATCCGATAATCTACTCTTTTATGAGGTATTTTCAGTAATAGCTGCTTTTTTTCCGGGCTTCACTTATTTAGCAAATATTTTGTGAACCGAAAGAGCAAAACTATTTTTCTATGGTCAGAATTAATTTCTGTAAAAGTTAGAAAGAAATAATCTTATGCTGATTATTATAAGATTATAATTATCTGTATTGCATTTCTATAATGAATCAGAATGTTTTTCTCAGGTTCCATTACTGTTTACCATCAATAATTTTACAAATAGGTATTCTCTCTAGTTATGCTCTACCATAGCTGAGAAGAAATCACCAAAATATCTCATTTAACAGTTTTATAAAAAGGGAAATGACTGAAATGAATAGTTTCATAGAAAAAGGCTGTTACCAATTTTATTAGCTCCTACAAAAATTCTGCCTCTTTCCTTCATGCATTTAATAGATATTTAGTAACACTTGCTAAGTGGTATATGCTGAGTAGGCAGGTCAATGAGGTCACATTAGAGTTCTTTATTCCTCATACTTTTCTGTTCTACTTGCCTGTCCCCACATTAAATCCCAAATTCCACTTTGTACCTTTAAATTCCAACACAATTACCAAATAAAGAGGATATAATGCCCAGATTACTGAACAAGAAAGTACTGAAAAGAAACGCATGACTACCTTTTAAATTTAAATGAAATTTCCTATTTTCAGAGGAAATTTTACCTGTGGAAAAACTCGGCTTTGTTTCATCATTGATCATATACGAATATGATTCCCAGGGGTACTCAGTTCATTAAAATGTCATTACTGGGGTCCTCCCTGGTGGTGCAATAAGTAAGGATGCAGCACTGCAAGCAGGCCACAGTCACTTCAGTGTAAGTTCGATCCTCCGCCCCGGAGGTGACCACATGGCGAGGCAGACCTCTCCAGACCCGCCCGTTGCTCCCCTCAGCAGTGTACTTCATTGATCAGCCTGTTCTGCTCCCCACTCAGACTCTGGTGAAGCCTCTCACTGTTCATACACCTCTTGCCTGTATCCCAGTTCTGTGTGCATAAACAAATAAACTTTAAAAAAAGTTCAAAAAAAATCGCTACTAATAAAACATTTACTATACTGTAAAGCTCTTCCCTAACTATATACTATTAAAAAATGTGTGGCACTACATCATCGTCTATTGATAGGAAATTGATAAGAACTATCAAGGAATAGAACTCAAAATTAATAAAGGACATGTTTCTTCAAAAATTCTGCTATATTCCTTTTTTGTCATGATTAACAGAAAATTACCTTACACTATCCTGAATAAAGAAAAAAAAAGGAAACTTTTTTTTTAAAGGTTTATTTATTTAGTTATACAGAGCTGGGGTACAGGTCAGAGGTGCAGGGGTGGTGAGGAATCACCAGAGACAGAAAGGGGAGCAGAACAGGCAGATCAACGAAGTACACTGCTGAGAGGAACAGTGGGCAGGTCAGGAGAGGTCTGCTGCGCCTTGTGGGTCACCTGTGAGGCGGGGATGGAACTCATGCTGAAGTGGCTTTAGCTTCTTACTGCTATGCACCACCAGAGAGGGCCAAGGAAACCTTTTAAATGTGTAAATTCCTTTAAGGACCTCCTCTGAGTTATATCTTGCCCACTAAGAGCAGTTTTAAACATTTACCAAAGGGAATTGCACAGGAACACTGTGCAGCTGGACTGGTCAATAAAAAGTTAATCCTGGCTTTGTAGCTGTCAGAATGCACAGTGGTTCACATCTCCATTCACGCTAATATTTCAATCAATGAAATTCACTGACAACTTTTGCCATCATTATGTGCCTCATACCACTGGAAATCATTAAAAAAATAAAAAAGTCATGGAAAGAAAAGTTTAGATTCTTCCACCCCTTATAGCAAGTGGACTGGATTAGGCATGCAGGCATTAACCTCAAGGCTCAGTTCAGTGGAAAAATCAGCAAAACAGGCTCACCTTTCCAGTGAATGTGTCTGCCATTCTTGTAAAAGTAAATCTAAAAATTCAAAACAGCGCCTGCAAAATGTAAAGAAAAAAATACACAATATAGTAAAAATTTGCATGCTAATAAAAATGACAGCTTTGTTCTTAAGTGACCCAACATTTCTCTTTATAACTGGTACATTTCTTCTAATTTTTATGACTTGAACAATGAAACATATATTAGAATTAAATGAAAACCAAAGCAAATTAAATTATTTACAATGTTTACCAGAAAAATCACCAATAATAGGGATAGGATACAAGAGTCCCCTTCAGATGAGACATTTGAGCTTCAAGGCAAAATTACTGAAAGGCTCTATCACTGGCATTTGATATTACACTACTTCAAATAACACATCAATACATGTTTATTTTTAAAAAATCAACATATATTACAGAATCAGGGTATTAATCTTTGCATTAATTTCACAGAAATGCCTTGTACAAAAACAGCTGCAAATACGATTAAAAATTTGCACATTTTCCTGCTAAAGAAGGTCAAAGGTAGTACTTAAGATGAGAGTTTTCTCTAATCACTTCCCTATGTTTCTTTAATCTCACAGCATCTTCTATTTTCAAGCCTTTTCACTTTGGAGATCTTAATTGTTCTCATTTGTACGCAACAATAACTTTGGTCTTCATTTCATTTGGTCTCTTTGTGTTACATCACTACTTTGAGTCCCACCACATTATCACTACTTTTTTTTTTAGTCTAGGGTCTTTCTCTCTTAATTAGTCTTGGAAATCCATTCAAAGTAATCTTTCTTTCATGACCAGAACTCTTTCCTATGATACTTCCAATTCAAATCCTCGTAATTAATAAATTATTCAACAAATCTTTAATATAAACACTTAGCCTATGCTGAATTCCCAAACTATGGTAATAAGCAAGCCACATCCAGTAAGAAACTAGCAGTTACCAAGTGCCTAGAAGCAGGCGGGGAGCTGTTCAACTCATGTTTAGGGCTGGTAACAGTGGGAAAGCTTTAGGAAGTAAAAATCTTCCCCAGGAGAAACAGTGAACCATGCCACATCCTTTCCGATCACTTTCCCCATTCGTGCCTGTAGTGCAGACAGGCAGGGCCTGGAGCCCTCAGCGGCTTTTCAAGCCTTTAAAAATCTTTCTACACCATTTGTAGTGAGGAAACCAGGCACAGGGCAAGCAGAGGGCAAGTCAACGGGTCCAGGAAGCCTGCCAGCACCCTACCGAACCTTTACTCTCTCCGGGCTCTTTCTGATGTTCTCTCATGCTAGCTGTTCTCTGCCACCTCCCGCTGTGCTCCAGTCTCTGTGATGCTGCCCTTAGAGGCTCAACCTCCAGGCTCAGGTGTGCCCACTTAAGTCTATCCACACCATACTCCAGGTGCCCGCCATCAGGCATGTGTACCCCAAGCCCACGCTCCCAAGCACCTCCTGCATCCAAGGCTGCAGGTGAAAGCCACAGAGACCAGTCTGAGCAGCCTTCATTTACCCTACGGCTGCCCCAGCCTAGGGCATGCTTATTCTAATTTACCCTCTTGCCTATGTCATTTCCTAGGCTGGATTTTTCTTGTTTCTTTTCTTCACCTACATCTACTTATTATTCAAAACAACTCAATCTTCAACTCAGTCCACGAAATTTTTTGGGAAAATATCAGCTGGCTTTAAGCAATACCTCCTCTGAATACCTAAATCTACAATATATGCGTTGTCACTTCCGCTTAACATTGTTTTGCATTCTTTAATTTTTAATATTCCCAACTAAATGATAACTTCTCAAAACAAGTGGGGAATTTGTTCAATACAATCCTTATAAATTCTGCAAAGCGAAATAGGTACAATGAAAATATAACAGAAAGTATGTTGCCTTGGTTACATTGCTCTCTTTGGCTTTCTTTATACCTTTCTGAGACGGAAGGACCAAGTCAGAGGCCCCTATTATTTCTCTCACTATCAGGCAACTGATTCTAATACTCTGACAAATACAATAACAGCAGTCTTGGTATGTAGTTCATAAATTGTTAAAGGGAGTAGCATTTCCACTATCCCAGTGACTATAGGTCACCACTCATATTTAGTGTCAGAACCCAGAAATGCTAAATGTTATGGAGTGTTCCCCACAAATTCTTAGGTTGAAAACTAACCCATAATGTAATGGTACTGGGAGATGGAGCCTTTAGAAGCATAAGGTAATGAGGGTGGGGCCCTCACAACTGGACTGGTGCCCTTAAGATAAATAACCCTACAGTTTGTTCACTCTCCCTGCCATGTGAAAACACAGAGAAAAAGCAGCCTTCTGCAAGCCACTCTTATTAGAACCCAAACACCATCTCAGACTTTCGGCCTCCAACACTGCAAAAAAATAAATTTCTATTGTTTAAATCACCCAATGAGTGGTATTCTGTTATGGCAGCCCAAGCTGACTAACACACTAAACATCCTACAATGTTCCACAACAAAGATCTGTGTCACTTCATTGGAACTCTGCCTTACTCAGGGAAAAACACATTCTAAATATCTCTTTGAAACCTAAAACAATAGGGAAAATAATAAAAAGCAGCAGCTGCAACAAATTCTAATAATGATTATCATTAATTAGGCTTTCATCAAGTGCCCAAGGCATCTTGCTTAAAGGACTAAATATACAACACAACCGTACACAAGGGCGCTCTCAATCCTAGCAGTCCAATAATTAGTACCTGGGAAGAGGTAATGCATCAATAGAAGTCTGCTAGGTTCTGAAATTCACTATCATCCCTTTACCTTGCTGATTTTACATCCTCATTTGGTGGTGACAGGGGTGAGGAGGTGGAGGGGGTGGGGGGATGAGGAAATTGATGCTACTCCACTCTTTAATTCCAAGGAGAATGAATCAAGGGCAAATTGCACCCGTCAGCAACATACAATTGAACCATGTATTTAGAAATTAGACTTTTTAGTGAAAGGCGCAAATTTCTTTCCCTTGGCTTTATATATTTGATTATTCCCCTTCTTTTTCACCCTCTTGCCTCTCATGCAGTTGCTGCTATGATAAAATAGCCAGGGGGCAATATCATGCTAAGAAAGTTCTCATACCTGTGGAAGTCTGGCAGGACCAATGGGAGACCCCAGGAAAGGAGTCAGCTAGCGTAGAGTTTTAAGCCTTAGAGTAATGGACCTTTCACTGGGCTAGGATCAAGAATCAGAACTATGAGAAAGGGTAGTTCTCTACTCCCAGCCTGCCATTTAGTTATCCCACAGAGTTCTTGATATAGTCTCATTGCAAAGCTTCAGGGGTGCCATGAATCTCACAGAAGACTATAGAAAACTAATCTGTGCATTTTAATCTTCCAGGAAAAAAGGTCCACAGATTTTAAGAGACTCTCAAAAAACACTGATACACAATGAAAAATAGCAGATCTCTTCTAGAACTGCCTCGACCCTCACATGTGCTCTGGAGAAACCGACTAGGACACAAGACCAGACCTGGGAACAAAGTCCTTGCTAGTTAGCCAGGTTATATCTTCTGTGTATATCTTCCCAGAACTTTGCAGGAAAGTGATTGGTCAGGATACAGAATTCCAGAAATAACTATCAGAAGATATAAATATGCATATCCTCCTAATGATGGTAACATTAAATAGCTGTTAGCTTTAACTACCATCAAATAATGTTAACATTAACTACCATTAATTTTTACATATTTTTTTCTTGCATAAAGTTACGGCCTTTATTTAGAGATGGGGACAGAGCAATGACACAGGTAGAACTCAAGGAAAACATGTGGGCTTTTGTGGGGGAGGCAGCAATAGGGTCCTTTTCCCCTCTTTCTTACCTACCCAATTCTCCCCCCCACACACACACATGCTCGCACGTGTACTCTCTCATACACATAGACACACAACAAAGAGAGTTATCCAAATTTACTTTCCAGATTACTTAGACCGTGTTCCTTCAATCTAAAGACATTTATTGCAGTGATTTTAAATAATGTCAAACAATTCAAGCCTAAATTTTTTCCCCATGGAGGGAAATTTGGAGTCTGCTTTGGTTTTTAAATAATTCAAAAACTGTGGAAACCATTTTAAAAATTTACCTTCTAACTGCGACAGACTTAGAGGTACAGTTGCTTGTGATGACAGGTATTAGCCTAGGGATGTGTGTGTGCTGTGCAGAAGAAGAGAAAACAGGTGAACACTTGAAAATTCAAAATTAAAACAAATTAAGAAAACCACTTTCATATTAACCTAGTTATAGCACATATATATTCAGACTAGAATTTCAGAGTTTTAACAGGAAAAAGTATTTTAGTAGATGTTGCCATAGACCATGAAATACACTGACAGAGACAAAACAAACACACTAATGATACGTAAACAAATTTATAAAGTCAAAACAAATCACTGGCATGAAGTCTAAATTATCTGAGCAGTACAGAGATCTGTGGGAGCTCATAAGGGATCAGAAGACGAATAGTGGCTTTTGGTTTAATATTTGCAGTGGGGAGTGTAAGCAGTGAAAACTAGAAACAGTACTTGGTAAAGCACTCAATCTGTATATTCTGGCTAAATTTTAGTGATCACCAAGTCCCAATTTCAAAGGTTGACTCTGGGGAAAAGGGACTTGAAGGTGGGAGACAGTGATATGAAAGTTTTCATTTCAAGCCTTTGTGAACTATGGTTTTATTGAAATGCTTCTGTAATTACTAGGATAATCATTTAAACATAAAATGATTACATGGCTAAATGATTTAGAAAACTAAAGAGAGCAATTTGCTTCTGGGCTTATATGCAATTAGTTAAATAAAAGTTTTAGGTGAATAACAAGACCACAAGCAAATACGCAAAAACAATGAATGGAAGGAACAATAAGAGTCACATATGGAGACATAAAATACATAAACTCAAAAGCAGATGTTCAAATATTTAAAATCAACAATGAGTCAATGATCAACATGTCAAGAACTACATAATGCATCCTTCATTCACATGATGGAACTATCATTATAGGGGAGAACAAACAGTATGTTACTTACATCATGTTTCCAACTACACATAATTGCTCTGATGAAAAATGCCTCTCATATTGTTTATCAACCACCAATATTACCACTTGCTTATTCTAAGTATAATCCCAAAACATACTTACCCGAATGATTAACCGAACAGCTACAACACCAGAAGTGGCCATAATTTTGGCACTGTTTGGAATTAAATTAAAGATAGTTGGCATAATGGCTTCAGCTCCATGGTCAAACTTATTTCCCAGAACTGATGACAGATGCCTACAATAAGAAATAAAGACTACACTGTAGTTATATTTCTTGCAAACAGTGAAGCATATAACCTTTTAAAATTTTAGACATTTTAACATTTTTGAGAGATAAAGGACAAAGATCTAAGTAAAATACTTTAAAAATATGTCCATTGTATATGTAAGAGACTTGGAAAACAGCTATTAGTCCAAGAATTTGTTCCATTAGTAATTTAATAATCTGTAAACAATTGGCCTTAAATAGCAACTATATATATCACATACTAACAAAACAAAATCTTTGTATTTTAACAAACAATATCCATGCTTCTAAATCTGACTGTAGCCAGAACAGCAAGTCTTCCTGTTGTGGCTTCTTTGAAATACTGACATTACTTTGTAGCACACAGATTCTAGCTTCAAACACTGATAACGGGCTCAGCCATATTATGTAAAATTTTACTGCAATATATTCCTTTAAATTATAGCTACAGTACTGTTCTACAAATAAACTTCTGATAATCATGCTATATCCTGCCAGCAAAATCAATGAAAAGGAAACAAGTTTATAAAGTTACATTGTTCTGTGTTAATAACTGCTTCAAGTACACAGAGGCTTCAGAGGTATGTCACTGAATAAAAAAAAATCTGTCTCAATTACATAATTGAGCAGGAAATATTGTAAAACTACTAACAGAAGTATAACTGGAAGATGTCTCAGAGAGTAGGCAGAAGCTACATTCAAGAGACACAATGAATCATCTCTGAAGCACTCTGAGTAGTAGTATTTTATGATGTGTGAGAATCCAGAGCATTGCAATCCTTACCCCAATGTGATACAAGCCTCCCGCACTACCTGAGACCGCAGATCCTTAGCAGATAGTTTAAAGGCTCCATCCAATAGACGCAAATGTTGAAAGAAGCTATCATACTCAGCAGCACCAGCCAAAAGTAAAGATCTAATCTTTTTTAGCTAATGGAATAGAGAAAATGAAGAGTTAAAACTTACAGATAGAATATCAAGATGATACACTACAAGATATAAGAAATCAACATCAAAGATAAATGATGCAGTAATATTTTTCTAAAAAGAATTCAGCCAATTAGCTAATATACTGTGCAAATCTACACAGCACAAATAAGAACAAAGAATTCTTTAAATACATTGTTGTCGGATGAGTACATTAGAATTCTATAAAATGTTATGTTTTAATTTAGAAACATTTTAGTGTATTCTTAGTCTATGACACCAATGAGATAATATCTAAAATCTTACTTTTAGCTTGTGAAAGCTCCACTCTTAAACCCACCTTCCCTTACACCTAACTCCAACTGCCATTTATTTAATGAATTCGAAAAAGAAGCAAGTCTACAGTTTTTTCACAGTATCTGCCACCATTGCTAACAAGCTAGCCTGAATTTGAAATAGAAAACAGTGGTAATTTACCACCTGTCTTCTTGCCAACTAACCAATGCAAAGCAGCCTTCCTCAGATAAAATGCACTCACTGAATATTTAGACATCTATTTTCATTAATCCACTTTTAAAAATAGAGGGGGTAAAACTTCCTACTAAGTAACATGAAGACGGGAACAAAGGGAGATACATTGAAAATACCACTAAAAGTCAACTTCGTGACCCAGAATTCAATCCTTACTAAGATGAGGGTGGGTAGAGACACTTCAGTTAGGTCTTTGCTAAAAGTTACAGGAGGCAACAAACATAGAACATGGCATGTTATAAAAATAGATACAGAGCTGAAATGCTGCACTGAAAAGGTAAAGTGTAAGTATGATCGTTTGTGTTGAAAATTTTTACTATTTAAAATTCATTAAAGCTGAGCCCTATTTTATAAAATGGTATTTAGAATATTTAAATCAATCCAATGAAAATGAAGTCAACAGCTTACAGCATTTACTCTTTGCTCCCAATCATGTTTGTCATCAGATAATATTTCCCTAATCTTGTTTATGGATTCCTCAAGATCTCGGCTGGAATAAATCTGTAAGCAAATTAATTTACAATCAATACAAGAAAAGTTACATAATAAAAATTATTTACACATGAAATCAAGAGCATTTAGTAAGAATAGGAAAAGAACGTATTTCATTTTTCAGAAGGATCTAAGAGAAAACATCTAGACTGATTTGAGTAAGCTTCTTTCCCACTATGACTCTATGTTCACTAGATACGATACCCACATATGGATAATGTTCACTCAAACACAGTTTTATTATAAACTTAACAGAACATTTCCTGCATAAAAAGGATAAAAGGCTACTCTCATATTTACTTTTTCATTTATCCTCACATCTTCAGATAAGTAGGGGGAAATGAGTCCTTGTGGGAAGGTAAAAGATTTATGGATGAATCTGAACCTAAAATATCTGTAACCTAAGTTATACACAGATGACAATCAAGCAACAAGTAACAAGAAGTGCCTCAGACTCACAGACATTAAAGTTTTTCAAACTTTCAAATTTTTCTTCTAAGAAAAAAAAAATCCTAAATAAGCACACTTCTTAGTACTCTCATCTAATCAATTATTTTTTCCTTTTGTGAATTGACTCAAACTTATTACTAAAGCAAGCAACTTCTCTAATTCTTACTAAGAACTAGACTTTCTAGGTCTTGACTTCTGCCCTTCATTTCAGCTATAAAAGGCTCCAACATTGCCTTGTTTTCAACCTCAGATAGCTTATAGTTCTGATAGTCAAAACTATTTTATCTAGCAAGGAACTCCACACATTACAGATTGGAAAAATGAAATTCAAAGAGAAAGTCTATCACTTATAATATACACTCAACTCACCTGCACTACGGGTACATCATCAAATGCTTTAATGAAGTCCTCTTCGTCAACAGCCCCAGCTCCTTCTTTTGCAGCTATACAAAAGATTAATTTGCAATATGTAAACAACGTGCAGTGGAGGAGTTTGACTATAAACAGAGATTTGCAATGATTTTTCTAATGACTAAATAAAAATTTAAATCGTGGTGGGAGTGACAAACCTCACTTTCACTATCAAAATGAAGCCTAGTAATCCTATAAAATTGTACACATCACCTCAGGCTGGGGTCAGGACAGGAGAGTTAGGAGTGAAGAATTTAGAGGGTCTACACGATATTATATAATTGTACAAATCTTTTGAAAGATTCCTAAATAAGTAGATAAAATTTTAAAAATCGGCCCTCCCTGGTGGCGCAGCGGGTTAAAGCACAGCACTAAGAAGCTAAAGCCACTTCCGGATGAATTCGATTCCCGCCTGCCCCGGAGGTGACCACATGGCCCGGCAGACCTCTCCTGACCCGCCCACTGCTCCCCTCAGCAGTGTACTTCGTGGATCTGCCTGTTCTGCTCCCCACTCTGTCTCTGGTGAAGCCTCTAGCCGCCCCTGAGCCTCTGCCCTGTACCCCAGTTCTGTATGCACAAATAAATAAATCTTTAAAAAAAAAAATTTCCATCATCAATTCACCCATGAATCATCACCATCAACCCTTGTGCTCTTCTCCCCTGTTTTGTTTGATCCCTTTCCTACCCTTCCCTCAAAGAAAGTCTCTGATTTATGAATGCCTGCTTATTTCGTTGTTTTATTATTAGTATTGTTATTTTTTTCCTGATCCAAGAATTGGTTTTTAAACGAATAAATTAGATTGTGTTGGTTTCAGGAAGCTAGCACAACAAATTTGTGAAGCATTAATTCTAAAGAATTAAAGGAATGTAGTTTGGATACATAATACGATGTAAAGGAATTCCAAAATAAGTATGATAAGTAAGAGAAGACAGGCCAAAAGATAGTATCTTGCATGATTCTGTTTCCTTAGAAAGATAAAACAGGTAAATACACACAGAGAAAACACAGATTGTTGATTGTCAGGGGTTTGAAAAGGAAGAAAGGGGTGAATACCACTATCAGGTTATGGGGTTTCACTGAAGTGATCAAACTGTTTGGAACTAGACTGAAATGACAGCTGCGCAACACTGTGAATATACTATGCCACTGAATTGTTCTAAAATGATTCATATTCTGGGAATTTAAGCTCAATAATACAAAATGTATCTTTTAAAAAAACATCAATGAAGATAAAGCAGTAAGAATTAAAACAAATGAGAAACCTAGTTTTCTCTTCTGTCGACCCTGATGTCCCCCCATCAAAACAGCTCCTTCAAAACAGACAGATGCTGGTGGTGGAGGACATGCAGTGATACCAAGTTGATATACCTGAGACACCAGCAATCGAGCGTGAATCTGCACAAGGCGAGAGCAGCAACAGGAGACTTGTATTCTCATGCTGCTCCTTAGGCCAGCTTTTACTTAGTTCAAAGCCCAAGGTTAACAAGTAGACTCCTAAAATCAGTGGCTATACAATTGTTTTGAAGTATGTGCATGTACATTTAAAATGTGACAGCAAAATGAAAGTTGTACATAAAAGGTGACATCAAAATGAACCCATCTAAACGGGGCATGATAGTGGGGAAGGGAGGAAGAGAAGAGCTAACCTCTACCCCATCTACTTTAATTAAACATCCATACTGGTCCCACAAGGAACAATGTTACATACAAGCACAAAATGTATTTAAAGCCAGAAAGTACAAACTGATTTTTGGACAGTCTCAATCTTAACAAAGAAGACTCACTGAAAAGGTGCCATGGCATTACTGGATCCCAATTCATCAAATAATGACATCAGGGGGCACCTTTATTCTTCCCCCGCACCCCCTTCGATTTTGTTTTGTCTGGGTTGGCTTTATGTTCTTAGATGCTCTGTTTTACCAAATATGGCAACTCAGCTGCTCAGATTTATATCTTACCAGCTTACCAATGTAGACAGCATGGCACTAATTTATTTAATTTATTTATTCAAAGCAAGTAAACATATGCCACCAACAGGATTATTTCACTTCTGAAGGACACAAGTACTAAGTAAGTACACCAAGCACAAGCAGCAAGCACATCTGGTTTTCAAAGATGAAAACAGCTGGCTTTACAATACTATATTAGACTTGATCTTACCTGAAGACTTAGAACCAAGAGTAGATGATCCAAGTCGGCGGGTGGTCCCCATTCCAACGTTCCTCCGTGAGCTTGGTGGAGCTTTAGATGAAGTGGAACTGGCAGATGAAGGTCTATTACCATCCACAGAATCTTCATCATCAAAATTCTTATCTGAAAAGTAAGAACAGAACAGTCACTGTGATTTCTTTTTTAAGTACTTTTGCAACTAAATTTAAAGCAGTAACTAGCCTTAGAAATGTATAGTTTGAGGGCCTCCCTAGTGGCAGAAGGGGTTGAATGCAGCACTGTGAAGCAATCCACAGCCACTGCAGCACAGGTTTGATCCCTGACCAGGGAGGTGACCCACATGGCCCAGCAGATCTCTCCTGTCTGCCACACTGCTCCCCTCCCAACAGTATACTTCAGTAGATCTGCCTGTTCTGCTCCCCACTCTGTCTCTGATTCACAATGCATCTCTAGTATGCACAAATAAGTACGTTTTTAAAATAATAGTTTACTTTTACATCATTCTGTGCCTTTTTCCATCTCAGTTGTAATCCCCATGGGCTTCCCATCACCAAATCGCCCATGTGCCATCACCATAGTCCAGTGTACTTCTCCTCCCACTCCCATTTTTGGTCCCATTCCTCACTCCACCCCCGTAAAATGTCTCTGGTATATAGTTGTTCATTATTAATATTTTCCCCATCCCAGTCCTTTATACTCCTGCTATGAGTGAAACCATCCTGTATTTTTCCTTTTCTTTCTGGCTTATTTCACTATGCTAAATACATTTTTTTTAAAGAAATGAATAGTTTGACTAATCTTTTGGGATCTGAGGTCCAGAGTCTAGAAAGCCTTAGGTTAAGTTCACAGCATAGCTACATCATGTGTGCTTCCACATATTTAAAATGTACCCCACCCTAAAAGACTTTTTCATAAAAGTCTTTATGAATTTTTGGCATATGCTTATCCCAAATATGTCCATTATTCCATCTGATGAAATAGTATTCCTAAATATCATTTTAATAACTGCATAGTACTTCACAATTTGAAAGTGCCACAACTGAAACTTTCTCTTATTGTTAGATAAGAAAGTGGTTCTAACACCTTCCTACTTGCATTCTCACTGAATTTCTAAGAATTTTAAGGGGGTGAAAAATCCCTGGAAGCTATATTACTTGAGGTATAAAAGTTCTTGATTTATACTGCCAAATATATCTTCACAAAGGCTTCATCACTTTTTCCTAGAAGTTCAAGATGCTGGCCATCTTTTCACACCCTTGCCATTGAACAATGTCATTTTCAAGCTTCAACCAATTTGATAGGCCTCTCTGTACTCCCCCAAAATGGTTCTGTAACAGGGTGATCGCTAGGAAAAGGGGAAGTTCCAGGTTCCCTGCCCCACCCAGAAGGAGGGTGGAGCTGAGCAGAGAAAAAGGAGAGAAGCTGAGGAGAGAGAAGAAAAAAGAAGGAAACAGGATGGAGAACAAGGAGACCTGAGGAAGCCACATGAGCAGCAAGCATATGAGGAAGAAACCATGCTTGTTTCCTGACCCTGGACTGGTTAAGACATATGGGTGAGAGACCTGTAGGGAGGTGACTATGGCAGTGTTTATACTGATTTTGATTTTGCTCTTTTCCTCCCAGATTTGTCTGGCCATTCCTGACCCTTTTCTATGGGTCCTGGCCAGAAGGTGCTTTAGTCTTGTGGCAGGCTTTCAGGCCTTGCTTTGGACCAATCCCTTTTGGGCTGACTTTTGCCCACGAGGGAATGGGTAACTTCAGGTGTTTGGTTTAGAAGTTATATTCTTTGTGTTCCGTGTTGTATATTTACTGCACTGAAGTCCCTTTTCATTAAAGTTGTGTATGTTTTGACTTGATGCGGTGGATGGCAGAACCCACAGACAGGCAACCCAATGCCACACTGGGGTGCCCTGTAACAGTTCTTCAATTTCATATTTCTTTTTAGCAAGGTTGAGTATTTTCCCCACATTCACTACTTTCTAAATTTTCTAAGTAGCAATGGAGATAGTCAATATTCCTCACTCTGCATTTAAAGTTAAAAAGAAGAAGAAAAAAAAAACCCAGTGCTATTAAGTCAACGTATGTCTAGAAATCATTTAGGTGAGACAAAATTAAAGTTTTCATGATGCAGTATACAGAGTTCCAAGGGCATCAGAGCAAAGGTGAGTCGCTCAGGCAGCTAAACAAAGAACTGCAGTGTAGTTAAAAGGAAAACTACCATCAGTAGCTGGCAATATTCTTGATTTGGGAAAAGAAACATCAGATCTTTACCAAGAAGTCTAAAGTAAATTAAATGTTGACCAGAAAACAGATATAAGGGGCACTTTGTTTTTCTTCCATACCTCAACTGTCAATAGCCAGATCTGGTATATACTCAGATCTGGTATATACTAATGTTCTTAGAGTTCACCACAATTCACTTGAAATTACATGGCTTATTTTCTTCAGCATCAAGGAAGGAAAGATTCTTACAACAAAAGCAGGTCCAACAAGAGCAAATGAGCTTCCTTTTGCTAAAGGAAAAGGAAAAATCTCCAACCCTCGTTATCAAAGTTATGCTGATTTACATATGGTTCTTTCCACCCATACTTACTTTCTTATCTATTCAGACATCCAGTAACCTATTAGCATAGACTTCACATGTGGATTCCAAAGGTGATTCTTGAACAGCTGGGCACATTAACAAGGTCCTTCCAGAGTAAATTTTAGTGTGGTGCAAAGATAAGAAGAACCCAAAGAAGTCACTGCAATCATTGGAGTGATCAAGACTGCTCTCCACTTGCCTTAGCAAGCAAGCCAAAAGCATCTGAACCTTTGCCATTAATCAATCATGCTGAATAACAATAACCATTACTGTATTTAGAACAGTAATAATCCTAGTCTGTGGGAAAGGTAAGTGATAAATGGGGGAAATGAGGCCACTACATTGCTTCACTCAAGGTTGTATGTAAATAGTAGTTAGTTTACTCCACTCAGTTATTGAGAATTATTCTCTATGAACCAATTTCACTGAATTCCTGGGATTTCTACTTGCAGCAATGATTGCCTAGCAAGGATCAGACTTAACCTCTTATAGTAAATAACCTTCTAGACCCCAGACAGAATGTATAAAACTACTACTTTTGTGGCAGGGTGGTCCCCAGGAAAAGGGCAAGTTCCAGGTTCCCTGCCCAATCAGGAAGGAAGGGGGGAGGAGAAAGGAGAGGAGGGGAAGAGAGGGGAGAAGGAATCTGAGTAAGGAAGCAGGATAGAGAGCCAGAAGGAGACCTGAGGAAGCCATATGGAGCAAAAGGAGACATGTGAAGAAACCATGTTTATTTTTAGCCCTGGACTGGCTAAAAGAGATGTGGGTAAGAGATCCATGAGGAGGTTGACTATGGCAGTGTTTATATCTATTTTGATTTTGCTCTTTTCCTTCCAGACTTGTCTGGCCATGTCTGACCCTTTTCTATGGGTCCCAGCCAGAAGGTGCTTTAGTCTTGTGGCAGGCTTTTAGGCCTTACTTTGGACCAGTCCCTTTTGGGTTGACTTTTGCCCACGAAGGGATGGTAACCTCAGGTGTTTGATTGAGAAATTATATTCTTTGTCTTCTGTGTTGTAGACTCATTGTATTAAAGTCCCTTTTCATTAAAGTCTTACATGTTTTGTCTTGATGTGGCGGATGGCAGAACCTATTTAAAGCAAGCAGGTTTGGGGGTTCACTGGTATCCTCTCTCCCTGCCCTGTTACAAGGGGACAACATGCAGTGTAGAACTGTGGATCCCTGACAGAAAGGTAAAAAACAAGGTGAGCTATACAATCACCCAAACTTTCTGTCCATAAACATTTTCCATGTTGACCAAGTACAAGAAAGCTGATTCGAAACTCAACCTGGAAGTCTTGCTAAACTGAGAACATGAATATCAGAGCTCAGGCAAGCTGAGGTGGCTGGAAATTATAGGACGGACTGACACAAAAGGGACAGCTACACAGAAAAAGAGCTCAAGAAATGTAGTGCTTTCCAGGTCACCCTTGTGTGTAATATCCCACAAAGACAAGTAACTACTTTGTCAAACCAAAGCAGAACAGTCTTTAAAAGAATACAACAGAGGCCCTCCCTGGTAGTGCAGCAGGTTAAAACACAGCACTAAGAAGCCAAAGTCATCTCAGCATGAGTTTGATCCCCACCCAGGAGGTGACCACATGGCAGCGCAAACCTCTCCTGACCTGCCAGCTGCTCCTCTCACCATATACTTTATCGATCTGCCTGTTCTGCTCCCCACTCTGTCTCTTATCATCCCCCACCCCCGCCCCCCTGCACCTCTGGCCTGTACCCCAGTCTGTATGCATAAATAAATATAACAGAACCGAGGCAATCAACAATGCAACATTCACAACGCCCAACAGCAGGAAAGCATGGGCCATAATCAGGAGAGGAAAAAGTCAAAAAACAGAAATTAAGAAATGTCAGAGGTGATGGAACCAACAGGTAAGAATTTTAACATTAACTATGTTAAATTGAGAACACAAACCAACACAACTTAACCAAAATTAAACAAAGACAAAAAGAAAAAGGCTAAAGTAAATAAATGCAAACTAGAGGCTTGTGAGACAGGATAATGTCTAGCAGTCTAACACACATGAAATTGTTCTCCCAACAACACAGAGAAGAAGACACATTACACACATGGAAACGAAGTGATAGTAGACTTTACTCAAAAGCTAGAATACAAAGCCACAACATACTAAAAATGGTAATGGGGAATTATTAACCTAGAATTCTAAACTGAGCAAAAACATCTTTTAAGAATAAAGGTTAAATAAACTGACTCAAACCTTTTATTTTTAAAAATATTTATTTTATTAATTTATGTATACAAGAACTGGGGTACAGGCCAGAGATGTGGGGGTGAGAGGATTCACCAGAGACTGAGTGGGGAGCAGAACAGGCAGATCTACTGAAATATACTGCTGAGGAAAGCAGTGAGCCAGACTTATGCCATCATGGCTGGTGATAGCTTGACAGAGTTGAGCCTTTAACCCCTGCACCACCAGGGAGGCCCCAGACAAACTTTAAAAACGGACTGATCACCAGCAGATCCATACTTCAAGAAATGTTAAAGGAAGAGCTTCAGTTCAAAGAAAAAGGATACCAAGTAGAAACTTGAATTTACAAGAAGAAATGATGATTACTTAAGGTAATAAACATGTGGATAAATAAGACTTTCTCATATTTTAATGTCTATAAAAGATAACTGTCTAAATCAAACACAGTATTCATTTCCATTCCTTTTTCATACTCATGTTATAGGCAAGCAACCTAGCAGAAGAAACTGCAGTTAGTACATGTAGCTATATCAGATGCCACACCTGAAAACTGGGAAAGCATGAAAAACAAAAAAAAGAAAGCTGTTAGTTAAGTCTCTGTACTCAAGGAGATTATGTTTTTTAAAGTTCGTTAAATTTGTCCAAATTTCCCAAAGATATCGCACAATAGTGTACTGTACTGGAAAGGCACACATTTCAGCATCAGTTTCTATGTGAAAATTCCTCTTCCTCCCTCCCTCCCGACCCCGACCCTGAGCAAGGCAAGAGTTTGGAAAAGGCAGAAACATTAGCCACTGCTGGGTTTTGTTTTTTCTTAATCTTTGTTTTATTTTATTATTTTCCTACCTTTTATATTTTTTGTGCTGGTCTAAATCACTGCAGGGTTTTTAAAGACAGAACTCTAAAGATTCATAACTCAGTCTTTTACTTATCCTTGGGAAACAAATCTCACAGGCTTACTTACCTGATTTTCTAACAGATTAGAAGCAAGTAAATAGAGGAATAGTGAGAAGCAAAGGTACAGGGTTAAGTACAGTGATGGTAACAAGAAGTGACAGCTGAAAACCTATCAGCTAAGTAGAAACTATAAAAAGCATATACACACAGGGGGGAAATCCCTAACCCAAATTGTTTCGAATGTCAGTACCCGTACAGATATCAAATCCCTTTTACACAATTTAACAGCCACGACGGCAGGTATTCAGAACTAGGAACTTGCACCACTGAGAGCAAATTATTTTTCATATGATCTGAGTAGAAAGGAAGAAAATTCCTGTTTTCTATCTGAATTGGAAATTCATGGTCACATGTCTTTTCCTTTTCCAGATTAAGAGACAGCTTTAAGTTTAGAGATACTTCACCTGAAAGAAGACTTGGAGGATAAAAGCCAGTTGAGCTTATTACCTGAAAACCAGCATGCTATTTACAAGTAAGTTTACCCCATGTCTCCCAGCTTTGTGAACACTCAGAAATTACAATCTAATGAAAAAGGCTTTCAGAGAGGTACCCAGTTTTGGTTAACTGAGAAATTTTCTTAAGTAGAAATGCCACTCAAAGAGCAGATACATAGACAGGAACAGAAACCTCAGTCCTGACTATGATATACTCAGTATTTCTCAGTTAAATCAATCCATGCTGAATTCTAGCAGTCATTTAAATTCCTATTTTCTTTGGGTGTTAAGCAGACAGATCTATTAGAATCAATATATAACACCTATTTTGCTAGAGCTTTAAGACAAGGTCATGTGAAAACAAACATGTTTACCTATGCAGGTTTGTGCTACTACATCAATTTAAAATCTGTCAAACAATAAAATATGTCAAACAACATATATTTAATGGAAAATGTCTTACAAAAGTTCTCCCTGAGCCTAAAGAAATAACTATCTTTCTCCACCATTGTTAAGTAGTATCATTCCACAACTAGGGTAGAAGCCTGGAAAAAGGCGCTGGGAGCCTTCAGCTACCAGTCACCAAAACTTCCTTTAATTCATTTTTTTAAAGATTTATTTCATTTATTTATTCATACAAGAGCTGGGTGTAGGCCAGAGGTATGGGGGGGCAGGGAGGAGGTGAGAGGATTCACCAGAGATGGTGGGGAGCAGGACAGGCAGATCCCCTGAAATATACTGCTGACGGGAGCAGCAGGTGAGACAGGAGAGGTCTGCTGTGCCATGTTTGTCTGCCCCTTGACTGGGTATCGAACTTAGGCTGTATATAGTTTTGATAGTGCTGAGACTTGGCCCCTTGAGCCTCTAGGGAGGCTCCTTTAATTCTGTAAAAGTCATCTGATCCACATTCCTCCTTTTATAGCCCTAAACAAGACATTTTAAACTAGCTCAAGAAATGTCTAGAGTGACACTATCATTTTTCTTTCAACTTTCACTCCCCACACTCCTGGAAACCCAGGTAGTAGACACAATGTAGAGAAAACCAAATCACATGGCAAAAAGGAATACTAATACAAAAGAGATTTTAAAACTTAAAAGAGTCAGCTTCTGGAAAAATCAAAAGGCCTGGGCATAAACACAGTCATTTGTGAACTCAAAAGTAAACCAGCACAATCCTAAAAGCTGAGTACATCTGTGAACTTGAACAAATAACCTGAGTTATAGTCAGATGCTAGATGGAGGCAGCATGACCAGGGTTGGCACTGAGTGGACAGTCCCAGACACCCTGCCCCCTTCGGCAGTCTCAAGGGATTCCCAAGTCCCTTAAGGATGTTCCAGCAGAGCCCTGGCTGGCTAAGAACTGAACTCTCTGCAGACAATAAAGGAGGCGACAGAAAGCAACAATCTACAGACACATTCTATGGGTCCAAATGATTGAAGTATCATCTATCACACACCACTGTGATTAGAGGTTTGGGTACTGGCTGGCAGAGAAACAGAGATTTACTGAAAGCTTTTAAATTTGTGTCTGGAAGTTCGAATCACAAGTTTTGGATACTGTCCCCTGAGAAAATTTATATACTCATCTATGAGAACCAATGAAATGCCATGAGCACCGAAAAATGTCTTTGCCATTCATTGTCCATCTGCCAGGAAGGCCAGAAACTAAACCACAAAAATTCTCCTCTGTCCCATCTCTTGAGGCAGACTTGATGAGTGAAGGCCTTTAGCAGAGAAAAAAGTGACATTTGCTATAAAGCAAAGCCAAATACTTCCCTGTGTCACTGCACCAGGGTCACTTTGTGGAAACTGATATTCCTGACAGCTTTCACAGATTCACCCACTCCCTGTTACTGAAATTCTCTTCCAAGGGTGTAAGAAATGTGGCAGCCTAGTTACTAGAGTATAATTAGCATCCCCAAGAGGAGGCTACATAGAGACATGATAATAAGCTCAAAGGCTGGCTGCTTTGTACGACTATCCACAAATTCCTTCTCGATCTTTCACAGCTCCAAGTCTAAGTCTTGCCCCATATTCCAAAAAGATTCTGATGTTTTGTTTCTAAGATTTATTTTTGCATAGAACTGGGGAGGAGGCCAGAGGTGCCGGGGGTGAGAGGATTCACCAGAGACAGGCATATCTACTGAAATACACTGCTGAGGGGAGCAGCGTGTGAGACAGGAGAGGTCTGCTGTGCCATATAAGGGTTAGCTCCCTGGCCAGGAACTGAACTCAGGCCTCTGAAGTGGTAGTGCGGGGAATTAGCTTTTAGGCCACCAGAGAAAAACCCTGATGCAGTTTTAAAAGCACTAGCCTACGTTAGCTCCTCTGAGATCTTGCCCAACTCTGTCCAGAAAGTTAACAGTGGCTTTCTCTTTGCTATATGATTATGAATGGGTGTTTCTATTCTATTTTCCTCTTTAATTAGCTATTGTAGGTCTATGTTTCTGTCCCTGGAGGAGGGAATCATTTCGTCATTTTTCATGGTATTCCTAAGACCTAAAACAGAGCTGGTATGCAAATATTAATACTTACAATTCCTATGAAGAATGGCAAAATTTCTAAATGCATGCAAGCTATGCTTCAGGTATCTCTTTTGGAGGCATTTATTAAATTTTAAAATGCATAATATTTCACTAGATAATAAAATCAAACCAGGCTATAAAATAAAGGTAGTTATAACCCTAAATAATTTTTAACCTCCCTGATTTGATAAAATATATGCTTACTTTTAAGTTAAAAGTCAAAGTTCTCCTATAAACAAACAATCCCCTCAAAATTAAATTACTAACACTGACATACACACACACGCATGGATTTCTGGAATTTAATGCACTCAGAAACATATCACTATATATATGTGATATATACAAAAAGGTTACAATTTTTCCAAACCAGTATGTGACAAATACCTTTCTACATCAACATTAGTCTAAACATTTTTTAAAGAGGATTACTACATTGCTCACATACTACATATAATCAATAACCTATTGATACTCTGACTAGGGTTTCAAATTTTTCACCCTATAACACCACTGCAGTCAATAGGTTTAAAAGTAACAGCGGTACCAAGCTGTGAACCAGGCCCTGTGTTTGGTGCTTTGTAGAAGCTAGTTAAATCTTCCTGACAGCCCTAAAGGGAAGTACTAGTATAACTTCACTCCTAATGATGAAAAAAACATACTACCTCCACACTTAATGCGCCCAGAGTCAAGCGGCCAACTACAAAGTAGATGAAACAAGGATTTGAATCTAAGATTGATCCTAATTTCAGTCATGAAAATAAATGGCCATCTTTCAAGAAAAGCAACTGACATAAAGTGGCCACTTACTATGTGCTGAGAATTGTGCTAAGTGTTTTCTGTACTTTCGTTTAGTTAATTTTTTTTGGGGCAAAGTAAATAATTAATTTAAAACAATTTCTTGAACAGAATCATCAATATCTCACAGAAATATAGATCTAGAACTCAACAAAACACAACCAAACAAAAGCAAAAAAAAAAAAGAAGAATTTTAATCATGTCCAAGTGGGATTTACCCCAGGAATGTAATGTTGATTTAACATACAAAAATCACTTCAATTTAATATATATATTAACAGACTTAAAAGACAAAAACAACATGCTCAAGAGATGCAATAAACGTATTTAATGA
>NW_004567103.1:82171426-82174313 GCF_000260355.1 Condylura cristata
CTTTCCAGTGAAGGATCACTTTCTGTTCCTTAAGCCAAGAGCTTGCTGCCAGAAAGCTGGGCTGGGATTTTAAGGCTTCTCAATCATCACACCTATAGAGCCTGAAAAGTGAGGAGGGAGAATAGGAGAAAGACAGGATGACAAGCCAAAACTTATTTTCACTGATCCTTTAAAGGGAAAGCTAAACAGAAAGAAACTGGGGAGAAGGTGGACAGGGGCAGTGCCTCCAGAAACTGAAGAGGGAAATGAAATGTAAGGAGGGCACGAAGCAACCCTCCAGATACCTGTTCCTTAGAAGCACCGGCGGGAGCCAAAGTTCACACAGGCTACAAACTGAGGAAAACTCCTGCTTGAGCTCATCGTTTCTTAGATCTCAGATGGAAAATGTTCTGCCTGCTGCCTCCAGTTTATGAACAAGTAACAGTGAGTACACGCAGGAGAGACGCGGGTATAGCTAACAACAGAGGCATTCAAGGGCAATTTTGTGGGCGAGGAAAGGCCAGCATGCACTGGGCTGTGAAGCTTCTTAAGGCGGGGCTATTAGTCACACTTTCATCAAGACCAACCTCAAGGTTTTAAAAGAAAATGGAAATAGGTTTCTGTTTCTTTTATGAAGAAATGTATACTGCCGACCGAAGGGAACACCCAGTGCTGCCTACCCAATAGTCAAGCCCCTTCTTACCCAATAGTCAATACCCTTCTATTAACAGCACCTCACCAAGCAGTTCTTAGGCAATGCCCTCTTCCTCTGCCTCAGAAAATGATGGGACATAGGCCTGGCCAAAGTGTTCAGGCCCAATCCCAACCGCCTGGTAAATGATCCTTGAGTCTCTTCTGCACTCAAAGCTGCGTACCTGCAAGCCTAGAGTTGTCAGAGCCAACAAACAGAGGCACCTGTGTAGGAGGGAAGCAAACCAGAAGAAAACAGAGCAGAGGTGGAGCGAGAGCTGAGGTCAATGCCAGATGAATGCGCTGACAGTAAAGCAAGGTCCACTCAAGACATCTTAGTTTTACAAGTCAACTCACTCCCCTTCTTACTAACACACTTGGAATGGAGCTTGTATCACTTACGACCAAGAGACTTTGCAACATTAAAATGATGTCATGCAGATTAGACAGAATAGGTATAAAACAGGAATACTGAGCTACTCAACAAATGGCAACTAAAGGAAGTCCTTCAAAAATACCTGGAGGGAAGTAAAGAATTAGGAATGGAAATTTTTATAAGTATCCTTATAAGCAATATATCTAATGCATGTTACACAGCACAAATTACAGACATTTTTGAGAAAATGAAGAAGGTAGGAGTGGAAATAAGGAATTGACCACAGGAATTCTAAAATAGTTAAGCAATAGTTTCAAGTAGCTCTAGATGAGCACCACAGAGAAGTTTCCAGGAGTCCATACCATAAAGTGTCCATACCATAAAGCTATATCCACAGCCCACAAACTCCTATGACCTGAATGAACAGGGAAACCTTTACCTTGAGCACAACCAGCATAAACTGGTTTTAGGCAAGGGAACATGCAAGGAGGGAGTCAAGTCTCTGTGGTACCCCTGGGTGGGATTTGCCCTCTGTTTGCTAAACATCCAGCATATTAAACCACATGATGTAACACTGCGTGTGTGCCATCTTGACTCTATGACAGAGTCCTCCTCCTGATGAAATGCAGCCAGGCCTTTTCCCACTACTATCTTAGTGTTATAGAAGCTGCAGCTATCTGTGGGTTCCTATAAGCTGGCTATTAGCTGGCCATTTGTTATCTACAAAAATCACAGCAGAGCATTCCTTGACTACCTACAGAGTGTAGTTTGTATCACAAGGATGTCTCCCTGGTGGTCTTTTATCACTCTGTCTGTGATAACATCAAATACTTTGCTGATGCAAATGTCTCTGATGTATGGTCACAATGTCTCCTCCCCTGTCCCTCATAAAACTTTGTCCCCCATTCCTATCGTACCCTCTGGACTTTATTCCTCATACCTTTGTCACATGATGAGCTTTTACTAGTTGTGTGCTTTCAATAAGTGGCACAAGAACTTCTGCTCAAGCAGCAGAGTCTTGCCTCCAAACCTACTCCATGACCACTTGGTCCCTCATCAAATTCCCACAGCAAAGTGGCAACAAAGTTCCTGTCACAAAAACTACCTTTGTTTAGGGAACCCTCTCCTTAAGAAGTTCTCCCAAAAGCTTTGTTTCTTGCTCTGTCACTTTTAAATAAATCTTTCCTTTAACCAGTACCTCAAGTTCCTCACTATAATATTAATCTAAAGTTACTCAAGAGCCCATTCCTGAGGGAATGGGATGCCAGTTTGACCAGGCTCCTCTGAACATTCAGCCTGGACCAGACTTCCCAGTTCCCAACAAGTAAATGGTGGGTCACAACAGCACCCACACTGCCAGGGATCTGGGTGAGACACTCCCTTCTTAGTGACTAAGGCACAAACCACCATCCACAGTGCTGGATCTAAAAAGAAAGGATCCACCTTCCTCACCTGTGAAGGAATCTTAGGATGGTCTCAGTGACAGCTTTCTTAGGGTCAAAGGAAAGGAATTTGTCATTTATAAGGAAAAGAAAAAAAAATCAGTTAGAAATATGTTTGTACTCCCCAGTAGTCCAAGAGGTTAGTACGCAGCACTGCAAGCTAGTCACAGCTGCCACAGTGCAAGTTCGATCCCCTGCCGCAAAAGTGATCCACATGGCACAGCAGACCTCTCCTCTCTCACCCGCTGCTCTGCTCTGCAGTGTGCTTCATCAATCTATCTATTCTGCTCCCCACTCTGTCTCTGGTGAATCCTCTCACTGCCCTTGCACCCCAGTTCTGTATTCATAAATAAATAAATAGAGGAGAGGAGAGGAGAGGAGAGGAGAGGAGAGGAGAGTA
>NW_004567103.1:82175222-82201240 GCF_000260355.1 Condylura cristata
GGGCAGGCGGGGATTGAACTCATGCGGAAGTGGCTTAAGCTTCTTAGTGCAGTGCTTTAACCCGCTGCGCCACCAGGGAGGGCCTAATTCTGCCTTTTAATGGCCTCTTAGCAACTTGGAATTTCAAGTACACAGCACATGGTCGTGTAAGCTTACTTGGCCTCAAAGTAACCCCTCCCTGCTACTTCTATAACAAAGCTGGATGAATGCTCAGAGGTACCAGTCTTCTTTCCCTTGGGGGGCTACTATAGAGGACATCTCTTCTAAACACTAAGAGCATACCATATACACCTTCCTTCCTCCATCCCTCAACATTTATTTATCAAGCACAACTGTGTACCAGCTACTCTGTTGGGAGCTAGGAAGCAGGAAGGAAGGCCATAGTTCTCAGTCTTCAGTTCTCCAGGCCAGCGTGGGAACAAGCAAGAACTATAAGCAACAGCAGTTATGATTCAGTATGATGCTTTGAAAGCACACACAAGATCAGTCGTGTGAATACCAAACAAAGGTATATAGACTTAGGCTATATAACATAAAAAGGACCCACTGTATCCTCCTACCCACCTTCCAATGTGACTCACTCTACTGTGTCCATAACGTTAACTGGGATGGTGAAATGCTTTAAATGTGTCTGCATCCCACATAAGTCAGAACGCCTTGGACTACCATCCTGAAAGGCTATACAGTGAGCGAAAACAAATTCTAGGTACAGCTCCCCCTGGACAACTATAGGAGGGGCAAAGAAGTTTGGACAGGAATAACCCTCTACCCTCTGCACACAGAGAGATCCAAGAGCCCTGGAATTGTTCCTATCTTGGGTACCAAGAAGCAAAAGATTAAACACAAAGACCCCAAGTCACGTGCAGCAGTTAGCATGTTGAAGTTAGTATCTTGTGACCAATCTGAAGGCTCAGTTTAAATAAGTAATACGGTTCATACTATACCTTCCTCAGAGAAAAGGGCCTACAGTGACACAGCAATAATATAGGCATATATCAATGTGGGAGAGTATCTAACAACACACACCTAGGGAAGATTATAAACTCACCCTTGGGACCAACTAAAAGCTAAAGGAAGGCAATATGAAGCGATTGCCACTCAAATATCCTAACATCAAAGAACTCCCCAGAGGGAATATGGCTATAAACTATCCTTCCTGCTGAAATAGTAGTCACTGAGCTGTGAAACCTGAACTGACTCCACATTAAGTAACTTCTGAAGAGCCACAGGAAGTCTCAACCACTATAAAAGCTTGGCTTTACATCCCGTTAAGGACCATCATAGCTAGACATGTCTGACTGCCTCGAACTGTGCACAGTTCCAGGCTAAAAGAAAAAGTGCCTTCTCCAAGAATGCCTCTCCTGCCAGGTTCTCAGAGCAGGAGAACTCTGACCCTTCCATTAGCCATCTAACCCAAAGTTCTTCAGTAGCAGGAAGGGAAGGGAGGGGAGGGGGGGAGTGGTTAAGTGGTTATTTGTGTGACTTTCTTTTCTAGATGTCAAGCTGCCCTGTTTAGATTTAAAAAAAAAAAAAAAAAAAAGTTCACACATCCTGGCGCCATGCTTTACTGTCTTTTCTTTTTTCCTTTTTCTAAACAAAACACCCACTATGATCCATTAGATCTACCCCATCCTTGTCCCTGTCCCCAGCCCTCTGGTAAACTCAGTTCTGTTGTCAATGTCTGTTGGTTTCTTTTTATTTTGTCTGTTCACTTGCTTCATTTCTTTACATTATACATATAGGTGAAAACATCCATTATTTAACTTTCTCCTCACTTATTTCACTTTGCACAATCCCTGAGTTCCTCCCACATTGCTGCAAATGGCAAAATTTAAACTATAATAGCTAAATAGAATATTCCATTGTACGTGTGTGGAGATACACACACACACACACACACACACACTTATCTTCTTTGCCTAATCACCTATCAATGGGCATTTAGTTCCCATTCTTAGTTCCCTTCCATATTTAGTTATTGAAAATAATGCACAATGTGGTGTACAGATAATCAGTCGTAGTAGGTCATACAGCTAGCTCTATTTTTAGGTTTTTTGAGGAAGACACCCCCCATGCTGTTTTCCAAAAATAGTTGCATCTATTTACATTCCAACATGTATATGAGGATTCCTCTTACTACAAATCCTCACCAACACTTGTCGTTGGCAGTTTTTTTATGTAAACCATTTCTCCTTGTGATTTTAGTATGAATTTCTAATAGTAAGTGGTGATCAGCATTCTTTTCATGTACCTGTTGGCCATCAATATCTATTCAGTTCTATTGCCCATTTTTAAATTGGGTTATCTGGTTTTCTGTTACTGGATTGCATGAGTTCTGTGTATATCTTGGATATATTAACCCTGTGTCAGACTCATGATGTGAAAATATCCTCTCCTATTCAGCAAGTTGTCTTTTCATTATACTGGTATTTTCTTTCAGTGCACAGAAACTTTAAATTTGCTGTAATCTCATTTTTTTGTTGTTGTTGTTTTCATTTCCCTCACCTTTGGCATCAAGTACCCAAGAACATTTATAATGCTGATATGAAGGAACACATATAAACATCACCTGTTTTCTTCCATGTATATTTTGTGGCTTTGAGTCTTGCATTCAGGTCTTAAATCCATTTTGAATTTATTTTGAATATGAATCTAAAGAGTGATCCAATTTCATTCTTCTACATGTGGCTGTCCAGGGTTCTCATCATGTCCAACATATATTTGTTTGATGTATTTGTTTCTCCACTGTTTATATTAAGCTACTTTGTCACAGATTGTGTTGATATATATGTGGGTTTTGTTCTGGGCTCTCAATTCTATTCCGTTCATCCATGTGTCTATTTTTATTGTAATACCATATTGCTTTAATCATTATCACTTTGTAATATATTTTGAAATTGGGTAACATGATGAATCCATTTTCTTTTCCTTTTTACAAGACTGCTTTAGCTATTTGGGGTCTTCTGTAGCTCCATATGAATTTTAATGTTTTTGCTGTTTCCTTAAAAGAATGTCATTTTGACAAGGATTGTTCTGAATAAAATAAAATAGCCACTTTAATTACATGAACTTAAATCTCTCTCCAGCTCTTTGTATCTTGGTCTATATCTTTTATGTATTCTTATAGTTTTCACCATGTATGTCTATCACTTCCATAGTTGAATTTATTCCCAAGTATTTATTTAGATGCAACTGTAAATGAAATTGTTTTCTTAATTTTTTTCCTTCTTTCATTATTCATATACAGAATGCAACAATCCTTGAATGCTTGTTTTGTAGCCTGTCACTTTACTATACTCATTTATTGTTTCCAATATTTTTTAGTGCCCTGTGTGGTGAACTTTAGTCCAACAATGAACAGAAGTCAAAGATTTCTATCTTTGTCATGTGCTTTTTTGAATTTGGTATCAGGGAAATGTTGAGAGCTCATAAAATGTATCTGGAAGCATTCCTGCTTCTAATTTTTTGGTAATAGTTTAGTATCCTGCTTTATTTAGAACCCTGTACAGACACTGACAAAAAGCTAATTTAAATCAATTCACTAAAACTCTTATAATCTCTATCATGAATTTTAGCTATCTCAAAGCATTTCTCCTTAAAAATAAGATTGTTGAAACGGAATCCCATGAAACAAGATAGCTCAAAAAAATTAAGAAGGAATTAATTATTGTAGTGAAAAAAAAACTAAATTATTATCTAAGAATCTGGAGTCAATTCCTAGAAAATTATTCTGAGTAAATATATCAAGTCTGAGTATATTATTTTGTCCAACTATCACTGCAGTTTGGTTCTTTTGTGCAAGGTTCATTCAAATCTGAATTTCAGTCTTACAGTTTGAAAAGTTAAAAGTCAGTCAGTTGATGGTTCTCTACAATTTTAATAAGAACAAGGCCTTTGGATAACTACAACAAACATACAATTAAAAAAAATCTACAGCTATGGCCTTACTATTTTTTATTATGCCTACTGCTGGAGTTCATAAAGCTGTAATTATTTATATAATTACAAAGCAAGGAGCAACATAAACCAAGAATAACTTGTTCCAAAATGTCATGGTAATTATTTTCTAAAATCCTTTTAATTGCATTTAGACACCATTAAATGCAAATAGTATTCTGGTTTTTATCCAGATTGAGTCTCTGCTGCTAAGACGCACAATCTGATGGATGGCCACATGTAGAGGCCATACAACCACAGGGAATAAACCAGCTGCAAGCAAAGCACCACTTAGGGAAATATCACTGTGAAGTCAGAAACTGTGTATTATAAGGGAAGAGAATATAGTACATAGCACAGCCTCAAAGAGTTCTATATAGACATGTTATTGAAATTACTTGTTTGACAACTGTGCTCTCATATTTATCATATGTTTATTTTCCAGCTCTAAGAGCGAGTACGCCACACTCCACATTTCCATCATCTAGGCAAACCAGACACCTGTTTAACATTACCTTTGGCTTCCTGCAGCACTCCCTGTGACCCAAACCAATTTCCCCCCAAATAAGCACATGGTCCAAATAAAACCAATGTATGAGCCTGTCAAAATCAGCATTGCTGTACTACAGACCTCCACACAGGGCACTTCTGAGCACACCAGATGGGGGCTAGACTTCCAGGGCCTCATTACAGCCTCTCTGACCAGCTCAAAAATCTATTCTGACCCAGGTGGTTATGTAACTGGGTGGTCCCTAGGAGAAGGGAAGTTCCAGGTTCCCTGCCCCACCCAGAAGGAGGGTGGAACTGAGCAGAGAAAAAGGAGAGAGAAGAAGAGAGGAGGCCAGATGGAGAAAAAGATGGAGACCTGAGGAAGCCACATGGAGCAGCAAGCATGTGATGAAGAAACCGGGCTTGTTTCCTGACCCTGGACTGGTTAAGGCAGATGTGGGTGAGATACCTGTAGGGAGGTGACCATGGCAGTGTTTATATTGATTTTGATTTTGCTCTTTTCCTCTCAGATTTGTCTGGCCATTTCTGACCCTTTTCCATGGGTCCCGGCCAGAAGGTGCTTTAGTCTTGTGGCGGGCTTTCAGGCCTTGCTTTGGGCCAATCCCTTTTGGGTTGACTTTTGCCCACGAGGGGATGGGTAACTTCAGGTGTTTGATTTAGAAGTTAAATTCTTTGTGTTCCATATTGTATTTTCACTGTAATAAAGTCACTTTTCATTAAAGCTTTATATGTTTTGTCTTGTAGCGGCGGATGGCAGAACCCACTTAGAGCAGGCAGGTTTTGGGGCTTCAGCGGTGCCTCTCTCTGAATTGAGGTGAGGTTTTGGGGCTTCAGGGGTGCCTCTCTCTGAATTGAGGTGCCCTATAACAGTTAGAATTCTCTCTCAGTAGATGGACTTCTTGAAGGCAGTGGGAGAATCACAAGGGAAAGATACAAGAGAAAATGGTGGGGAGAGGGTAGAATAAAAGAAGAAAAGGAAAGGAAAGGAAAAGAAAAGAAAGGGGGGGGAAGTAAAGGAAATGACAAAGAGAACAGATTCTCTATCTTACGGCCTCATGAGCATTGTGCCCCGATTTAGTCAACAAACAGTGAAGGAAATTTACAGAGGACTAGCAGGCTACTTGCTACCTGACTGAGATAACTACCTTTTTCATCTATCCCTTTAATAAATGCATGAGGTTCTGCTGCCTGAAAGACAAGCCCTAGAATACAATAAGAACAAAACATGCATGCTAAGTGCCCAAAGGGAACTTCCAGTATAAAAAGATAAAACAAGATTTGTAAACAGACATAACAACAAATATGTGATATATCTAATGCAAGAAAAAAACAGTGTAGTATAACAGGGGAAAACAAGAGGCATGTTTTTGGACCAGGGAGTTTAGGGATAGCCAAATCTCACTGGATGGTTTTCACCAAAGATAGAAAGCTCACCTCTAATATGGATAAGGATTACTCAGACATCTCTGTCATGGACCAAGAATTCAAGAGTAGAGGAGAACAAAGGGGAGGAGGAAAGTTCTAATTTACTATGAACAATGAAACCAAAGAATGCCTTTGATTATGTAATAGGGCAGGATTTGCTTTTTCAGCGAGAACAAGGGCCCTACAGTGGGGTTTACTGTCTTTGCAAAAGGCATTATGCATTTGTGATCCTGTAGGTCTGGCTTCCTGGCCACTGTGTGGGTAGCTGTTAGTTTATTATAGCTGTGGTTCCTAGCTAACTTCCAGAAACTACATACAGTAAATCACACTCAAATATAACTTGCATTTCTGCAAAAAGAAGTTGTGTAAACCAGAAGACTCCAAAAGTGAATTTTACGATAGAAAAGAGGGTCCTTTCAAATGGGGGTGTTTCGAATTTCTTTTCTTTTTTTTTTTTTTTTAGCACAAATATATATAGCTATTCAACCTTAAACCTGGTTAAAGTAAGAACTCACAAAGCTCATCCTACAAGAGGCGAGTGGAAGAATGAAAGCACTCTGACCTCAGAAATATATTTCTGCATTCTGAGTAATAATTTTGGCTTTCCTAGCACAGGGTGCAAGTCAATGAGTTAGCATGCATTTTCACTGAGAAAACGAGATAATACCTGGAGTTAAATCTTCTACATGTGACTAACCTTGGAAGACAACACAGGTAGTGGTGACAGTATTTAGATTTTAAAAACCTCTCTGGGCCTCAAAATGCTTGTCAATATTTCAGAGTTTAGATAAGTCTTGGATTTCTCTCAGTCCGTTTCTCAGGTACCGAATAAGAGAATCATTCATATATACTTTGTGTATCAAGAAGATGTTTTTTAAATGCCTACTCACTGCCAGGCCCTGAACCAGATGCTGACAATTCAGAGAACAGGTCAGTGTCTCAACCCTACCTTCAGAGGGCCAGTCAGAATGAGGAAATTTATTTGCAAAATACATTCCTAGAAGACAGAGGGTCAGGGAGGGCACGTCTCTGCCCCATGAAAAGCACTGCCTGTAAAACGAGCAACTTTCAAGCAGGGAAATGAGTAAAGTGAAGTGTAACCTAGTGGGAACAACACGTCTGAAGCCCCTTGGCCCAGAGCGACAAGCGGCTGTGAAGGGTGCACAGGGAGAGCATGGAGCACAGACAGGCTTAGCAGGAAAGCTGGCCTGATTAACAACCATAATGCCAATCTCAAAAAGTTGCCATCGTAATTGGGGAAGAGTAGCTACTTAAGTTGCTGCTTAAGGTTTACAAAAGTAGCCAAAAAGTAGAGTGCAGATACTTAAGTATGTTCAGACTTACATTTTCACTACTTCATGAAAAAAGGAATTGTAAACAACTTTAAGAGCTATAAACAAAATTTGTGTATTTATGACAAAATTTGTGTATTTGTGACAAATCTATATACTGTCACCACTACCTGTGCTGTCTTCCAAGGTTAGTCACATGTAGAAGATTTATTTTTCATGGTCATCTTATTTTCATGGTCATCTTATTTATTTTTCATGGTCATCTTATTTCTCTCTTATGCAGAAATAAATACACAAAATTTATGTATTTATGACAAACTATTTATGACCTTACAGGATACAAAAACTATTATTTTCACATGTCTCACTGTCATTAACAAAAATCACAGTGTATCTTTTCAACTAATTAGTTTTTCTCCTTCTGACCATTGCACTTATTTTATCTCCGAACTTTTCCTGAAAGAGTATAGGCATTTAACTTTAATAAATGGCAGAACCCAAATCACAGATATCAGGTCTACATTTGCATTCTTTGGAAATGTCATTTTAATCATCACTGTACCGATCTTGACTCGATTCTTCTCAATAACCACTGTGTAAGTCAAAAGTAAAGCAGATGGGACAATTCAGAGTGAAATTTGGAAAAGAGTTCCTATCAGCATGTTATCTCATACTTAAGAGACTATACCAAAAGGATTTGTCTTTTTGTGCAATAATCCTGCAAATCATCCATTCCTGCTTTAAGGAATTCGTTCTTAAGAACCCAAGAGAGGCAAATAATCATATTTCTGCATAAGAGAGAAATAAGATGACCATGAAAAATAAATCTTCCTTCTCCCTCATCATTTCCCCCATTTCCTGCTCACTCACCCACTTAAATAATCTGCAAGGTGGCCAGTGCTGCTTCCGGCCATCTCCACTCCCACTTCCTGTCCAGTCCCTATGAAGCTGTCCTGAAACAGGTCTTCCTCATCTCTTGGAGTTCTGTTACCAAAGTAGCTCCTAACTGATCCCCTTTCCTTTGATCTCCTTTTTAAAATAAGTAACATTGTATATTTTAAATACATAAAACATTAAAAAATATAAAAGCTAAAATCACAGAATTTCACCACCCAAAAGGTGATGGAACCTTTTACAGACACAAAATTACTGCATGGACAGACATGGCTAAACAATTTTAATATTACCAGAAGAAAACATGAGAATAAAAGGTTTCTCTCACAAGTCCATTAGTTCATAGTTTTTGGCTTTTATAAAAGTTTTTATTATAGAAGAATATTAGAGTGACAGGCAGGTTATGAAGAAAGAACTGAGTCCCACACACTCCTCCCTCCCAGTCCCCCCATTACTGACATCTACCATTAGAAGGAGCACATTAGTTATGAATCAGTACTGATATAGTACCACTAACTAAAGTCAGTTCATTAGCGTTCCTTATTTTTCCCCTACTATCCTCTATCTGCTCCAGATTCCCAGTGAGACTATCACATGACCTTTATCCAACCTCCCTAGGTTCATCTAGGTTGTGAATTTCTCAGACTTTTCTTATTTTATTTGACGTTGACAGTTTTGAGGGGTACAAGTTGGCTAGTTTACAGAATGTCCTTCCAATTGATCCTGAGGTTTTTGTCATGTCTAGACAGAGTTTGCGGGTTTGGGAGAGAAGAGATAAGTGCCATTCTCATCCCATTATATGGAGAGCACAGGCCTCAGTCAGGCTGATCTGACCTTGATCACGTGGCGGAGGTAGTAGTTACTAGCTTTCTCTAGTGCACAGTTCCTCTCTCTCCCTTCCATGCTGCACTCTGCAGGAAGTCACTGGGCATATCACACACAACAGGACAGGATGCTCTTCCACGAGACTGGCTGATGGATGATTTCAAGTCATGGGAGCGCTGCCTCTTCCCCCTCACTTACATATTATTTATTCAAGCATCATTTTTACAACGATGAGCTCATCAGTGTTTAGTTTACACTTTGGGTTATAATCCAGTACTATCCTATTTTATTGTCTCAGTTTCTTCCAGTTGTGGCCACAGGGGATCTTGCAGTGCACACTGCATCTCCTGTTCTATTATCTGAGAATTTTTTTTTTTCCTTTTGTCACTTCAATATGCACCAAGCTCATGAGGTATATTCTCTGCTCATTTACCCATGGAGCCCTGATGGTATTGGAAATCAAGATCTGAGTGGCAGTTTCTTTAAAAAAGTCTTATTATACATCTACTTCTGCATTTTGTTTTTCTTAAGCAAGCTTCCCATATATAAAGAAAAGCAGTGACAATATCACTTTAAACCTTCTAACATTCACTTCCCATTAACACTGCCACAGTGGAGGGTGTCCCTGTAGGTGACATTTATGGGACAGCTATCCACATACATCACCTCAATCACTCCTCTCACCGGTGCAGAAATTATTACTGTCCCCCACTCACAAGAGGAAATCAAATTCAGGCCGACAGACAAGTCGCTGCCCCAGGCTGCACACTGTTCATTCAGGCAACACACACACTCAGCCTGAGGGTTCCAAACTCTACAGTCTTACATATTCCCTTTTACTTATTTATCTACTTGCACCCCAAGCCATTTAAAAACCACTGATGATTCACTGGATGACTAACACTGTCAGCACCAAACAGAGACCTATGAGGAAAAGCTTATGAATTTTACATATGGTTAAATTAATTTCAGTTCAAGGACTATCCTTTATTCTAAATTACATATTTTTTGTGGATGTTAATATGATGTTTTATGAAATAGTAAGAGATACATGGGAGTTTTATTATTGTTGTTACACTTGGTAAAATTAAAGTTGGCCATCCTATATCGATCTCTCTACCTACCCTACATGGCTTTTCAAATTTAACTCTGAGAAGTTTTGGTCTACAATAAAAAATCTCAGCTTCTTCGCGTGGTATACACAAAGCCTTGATCCAGCTTCCTCTGCACTGCAGGCAGTGACACCAAGCTACTTTTTCAAACTAACTCATTCCAGAACTGGATGCCCCTCCCCCAATCTCCTGGTAAACAACTGATTGGGATCAGGATGGTGACAGGGTGGAGAGAGAGACAAAGTAGGGAGGAACCCAATGGTCTGAGTTTACCACTAAGATAAAGGACTCTGGGTGACCTGGTGGTGGGTGTCTACTCTAAAAGCCCCAGCAGTGGCAAGAGCAGTGGAGGTAGCAGTAGCCAATTTAATGCGGGCTGCCCCTAGTGCCCACAGCCCCACAGGAGCTCCAGCAGCTGGCCTTGGCAAGCGGCCCACGCATGCTGCCTATAGGCAGCATACAGGTCCTTCCTGCAGCAGGAAAGCTCAGTGTGGGCTGGCCCCTGGGCTCTGGCAGTGGTTTCCCTGACCCACAAAAAGCCAATCTTCAGCCTCCATAGTGGAGGTGATCCCAAGCTCCAAAGCTCCTAGTTCCAGGCTACTAGGAGTTGTGCTAGACCTAGATGCAGCAGCTCTGTGGATCACCTCTGGGTTGGGAATTGAACTCGCACAAAGGGCCTGTGTCTCACTTGCAGTGGTGAGCCCGTGTCCACCAGCCCAACAAGGTGGGCTCTTAACAGCTGCACCCAAAAAACCTCCTGAGACCTGTGTCCCAGTGCTGCTGGAGGCCCCCTAGTATTGTTAAACCTGACCCCCTGAGGGGTGCCAGGGGTGGTGAGTCTCTGGCCCCACTGAGGTCAGCTCCAACAGTGGCTCATCCAGGCCCAGGGGTCTGACCTCAATGCAAGTTGGGTCAGAGAAGAAGCTGGGATTTTCCCTTTCGAATCTGGCATTTATAACATGAATGAACCACACAGGTTCAAGTTCTCCAGCTACTTCCAAGGTGGAGTTCATTAAACAGATTGAAAGTGGAGCAAGTTAACTGGTGCTTAAGCAGCACCAAATAGGATTGACAACTGATCTAATCAAGCTTATAGGGCAGTGACCCCCAAAAAGGATATATGGTAGAACAGGAGCCACCTGATTCATTCAGCAGACCACCTCCAAGACTATACAGAGCTCCACATATTGCCAGACCTCTGTACACTCTCAGACTCCCACAGACCTTCACAGACACCTGGCCACTGTTCCTGCCTCTGGCATCACCTACAAAGAGCACCACTGGCCTGGCTACTGTGTCTCCAAGAGCTATCTGCTGCTGGTTAAGCTCACTAACAGATGTAACACTGGTGTCCCTGGCACCACCTCCTGGGTACTGGCGCTGACTGGCACAACTGCTCAGTGCTGATGAGTACTGCTGACCAGTGTCTGGCACTCTGTGTCCAGCTAGTTTAAGAGTTATCAACAATGGGGCCATCCCATTAGGACACATCACTCCAAGTGAGACGCAGCCCCTTTGTGTGAATTTGATCCCTGACCCAGAAGTGACCCACAGTGTGGCAGACCTCTCCTGACGTGCCCACTGCTCCCCTCAGCAGTGTACTTCGTTGATCTGCCTGTTCTGATCCCCACTCTGTTGAATTCTCTCAATGACCCTTCACCTCTGGTTTGTACTCCAGTTCCGTATGGATAAATAAATAAATCTTAAAAAAAAAAAAAAAGGAATTGTCAACAGCTTCTGATCACCTGGCACTGCCTCTTGGTGCCTATTGCCTCTAGCACTGTCAGATCTGGGTTCTGGCGTTGTCCAGTCCAGCCTGGCTGGCGCTGTGGGCTGCCAGTGTCACCTCAGCCACACCACCTATGAGCACCTCCAGATGCCACTGTGAGCTGGCTCCAGGCACACTGCTTACCAGTGTGCCACCAGCTCCAGGCTCTCATCGGCACATGAAAGGCCTCTGTTTTGCACTAGTGGACACGGTCTGGGGTGAGAGGGCTGGCTACTTGTGACCTTAGAAACTTTTTCCCAACCTCCCACTTGTTCATAAAGCCCCATTGCTATAGCATGAGTGAGACCCCACAGCGACCTGCCACTCTCCATGGCACTGTTTCAGAGACAGTCATCTGAGGAGGTATGTGCCCATTCTCCTAAATCATATACAGTTCAGTAAACCAGTGTTGCCTCAACTAAAAAAAAAAGCTTTTTAAAAAAGAAACTAAAACTTGGGTTATGAAGTTCTAACTCATGTTTTTTTTTAAGATTTATTTATTTATTTCTGGGATACAGACCAGAAGTACAGGAGCGGTGAGAGGATTCACCAGAGACAGAACAGGGAGCAGAACAGGCCGACTGATAAAGTATACTGCTGAGGGGAGCAGAGGGCGGGGATCGAACTCATGCTGAAGTGGCTTTTGTTTCTTAGTGCTGTGCTTTAACCCGCTGCACCACCAGGGAGGGCCCTAATTCGTGTTTTAATAATATCTCTTAAAATACTTTCCATTTTTAATTATTCCCTATGGCAACTTTTGAAAATGGCACAATTTCACAACCAAAGGAACATAGAAAGCCAGTTTTATCCTAATAGTAGGGCAAATGCAGGAGGCTGACAGCACAGCTTGCCGAAGGAGGACCAGTCTGAGTCCAAAGCACTGCTTCTCTCTGCAGCCACCACCCCCAACAAGAGAATTCCTGAAATCTTCCTGGTCCATGTTTCCAAGCTGCCCTGCCTACTCATGAGGCTGCCGGGACGATCACAAAACAAAAACATGCAGGAAAATGCTTTGAAATTACTAAAATACTGTATACAATCATGGTATTACATTTTTCAGATTGTTAATGGCCCTTTTATTGACAGACTGATAGAGGAACATTCAAATATGACACCACAAAGAGCCACTTTTAATTCTATAGTTGCAGCTTCTTGGGGTAAAATTGAAATGCTTCTAAACCTGTTTCTAGGTACCGTGTTTGAAAGGAATTAGAAAAAGATCCTATTTTAAACTCAGATCCTCCAGGTTTTCTCTATGACCTTTAATATAAACAGTCAACTCCCATCTTTACCTGGTAGTTTAAAAATAGAACAACTCCCAAATACAGTAACTTTTAAAGTACACACTTTCAAATCCCCAAAAGAAGGGCTGCAAAAGAGGCCACTTCAGGACATTAATTATTTAACTCTCCTACCCAGGTTTTGAGTTCCTGCAGCAGCTAACCTGAATAAAGAATTCTGTTATAAGGGATGATGAAATCAAAAGGAATACTATCGATGCAAGTTTTAAATTCTAACAGAAATGTGGCATCTTCCAGAGTGTCCATTTTTATTAAACTGAACCAAATGTGGTTTAAAAGGTAGATATACATGTCTTAATAACCCATTACAAAATAAAAACAGAACAAATGAGCTGGATGTGTGCCAATTTCCCCAAAGCAACGACAAACGAACACTTGATATTGCACACAATTTCACTCTCTAATACCGGTTTTCACTTGAAAGATTTAGAAATATCCCTTAGTGTCAACAAATTAAACGCCTGCCAGGAAGCCCTTCCCATAGGAAAGGAAGACAGTAACACAAGTAGCTCCCATCACAACACTGTATTTCCTCCTTCAAACACAACCTTGTTTACATGGAGCCCTTTCAAAATCATTTCACTGCTGATCACAACTGGTGAAGCCTCCATGGAAAGACTGAAGGCTCATCAGTAAGACTGTAAACAACACTTCATCTTTCATTTTCAGTGCCATTTTAGCACTTAAAAAATGCAAATATTTTAAAAGGGAAAGGAAAATGCTAAACAAGGATCCTCAAGACAGAAGTAGCACCCATAGACTGCTATGGGTTGTGTGTGTTTTTCCTGTTATCTCCTTTTCAAGAAACCTCAGAAATTTCTAGCCGGCAAGTTTCTTTCAAGACAGCTAGCTTACATTTATTAGCTAATGTCTTCTAACTACAAAGGAGTTTATTTTCAAAACATACATACTGTAAACACAGGAAGACAGAAAAAAAATAAAGCACATGAAACAAAGGCCGATGAAAACAGTTAAACTCAATCACTAACATGTACTCTCCACAAAGGTGAACATTCATGGGAACATCAGTAGTGTTCACAATTTTCCCTGCCTCAATACAAGTATTCATAGCAATTATTTTCCTTAGTTTCAGCTATAATTTTTAGTTCTCACACCAATTATAAAATATCTTAAACACTTTATTTTCTAGGTAAACAGTCATAATTATACTTTCCAGAAAAGATTAGAACAGCCTACCTTTGCCAGTAGTCATGTTGTCAGTGATCTCAGTACAAATAAAAACACTGCTCTGAAAGCTATACCTACTCCCAGCAACTTAAGCATCAGCAAACTCTCCACCCACACGACTTCTTTGGTGTGATCCAGCACCAATGACAACTGCCACCCTGTTCCAAAATAAAAGCCTAGAATATATAGAATAGTGTTGTTGTTGTTGTTTTTATATATAAGGGGTGTGGCTGGGGAGCTTTTTGCATCTGACTTTACTCATGTGAGAGAACCCTCTTTGAAACTAACATTGTCTAAATTCTTGGAATTGTCTAAATTATCGGACCTTACATAAGAATGCCAAAGAGTAATCCTATTCCCACAAGGAAGACAGAGTTGCAGTGTAAACTGCCATCAGACACAGTCTCTCCCAGGCTATTTTAGGTGGTCCTAGCAACACAGCATGGCGCCAGCCTTCAATGCTCTAACAGAGTCTCCTGCATCTGTGCCTATGGAAACATTTTCCGAAGAATCTGAACTAGAATCCTAAACCTTATAATACGCAGTCTATCAAAGGGGAGAAGAAGACCTATTATCAGAACCTGGTTCACTTATTCACAGTCATTCTTTGTAAAGACTAAGCAGGATAATAATATCTTCGATTCTTAGTAAAGGAAAGACAGTTCACCTTTCAATGAATGCTCTTAATTTTAGGCACCTACTTAGAGCTCACCGAGCAATTCTATTTGTTTTAGCTTAAGCAGGTGTTTCTCATTTCCAACATAGAACTGGTACCTGATACTTTTCAAATTATAAATTTTTTTAGTAAAAATACATAAGGCAGGGTGTGTTTGGGCAGCAGCAGGACCCTAGATACTCTGATGCATTAGGGCCAGTGATGTCTAATCTATAGATAATGATCTATAAGCACTGTCTTTATTTTGGAATTTTTATGGATTCTATCAACATGGTATTTTCATCCTCCCTTCATAAATTCATTAGCTTTACTTAAAAAAACTCAAAAACATGCACATTTTTAACCAAATTAATGTCCATGGGCCTCACATCAATCAGAACCAATTAAGGATCATTAAGTGGCTGCAGATAAAGGACATGACTAGTCTGTAATTACCAGCTCTTTCATGCTGAAAATCCAATTCTCCCATGAGCATAAGCACATCTGCATGATTAGAAAAACCAACACAGAAAATAATTTGCTTTTTGAAACCCATGGAAGGAAAAACTATAATTTTTGCTTCAAGGGGTTTGCTAATTATATGGAGACAGGAAAAGAAGGGAGAGAGAGAAGAAAAAGAAACATCTATAAAACAACATATTTTTAACTCCATATTCTTGCCATTCGAAGCCAGAAGGCCTTTGAGTAACCTAGCAACACAAAAGAATCACACAGAGATGATGTGTTCGATTTGAGAGCAAATGCTCACTGACAATTGCTACTCAGCTGTTTTTCACTGCTGTTTTAGTCACAATTCTTACACTTACATAAACCCAAGCCTAAGGGTTTCATATAAATATAATCCATTAAACACCTTAGAATATAATTTGAACCTGACAGAAAAGACAACCCAGGATAAAATGCAATTTCTTCCCTAAGAGTTGTCATTATATTAAGTTTCTTCCAACTTAGCTCAAATCCATAGTTTTTTATTTATTATTCAAAAGAGTACTGTTGTTGACAAATAACGAAAGAAGAGGCAACACATTTCATCAAAATGTAAGACTTGGAAACACCAGAGTAAAAAAATAACTCATAAAATCAAAACCACAATGAGAAACCACTTGATACTCACTAGGATGACTATAAATTTTAAAATGGAATTGTTTTTTGGGGGGAGGTTTGTTAGAGAAAAATTGTAAATGTCAAAGAGGGAAGAGAGTGGAAGAGAGTTTGGTAGTTCCTCATTAAGTCAAACATAATTACCATATGATCCAGCAATCTACCTGCAGGTATATAATCAAAAGAACAGAAAGCAGATATTTAAACAAAAGTGTTCATAGCAACACTGTTCCTTAGCCAAAGGGTAGAAATAATTGAAATAATCACCCATAGATGAATGGACACACAAAATGTGGTCTATCCTCACAATGGAGCCCCGGAAGAAGTGGAGTGACAGTACACGCTACAGTGTGTGTGAACCTTGAAAATGTTAATGCTAGTGAAAGCAGACAGTCACAGTGTAAGATCCCTCAGCAAAAATGTCACACTGCCATGTGGGTGCCTACCTCCCTCACGGGAAAGGGCAGACAGTATCGCAGAATCTAAAATAGGCCTGCTTTGAAAGCTAAGTGTAGCTCAGACTCGGAGTGCTCATACATGTGCTCCATGTTACCCACAGGTGACAAAGGAGGATCACAGAGAACAGTGGAGTCCAACTGCTGCTATTGCCTCAGAGTTACCACCCACATCGGGAACTTCAGAGATGCTACTCTGGGGGTGCACTACTAGAAAACTATAGCAGGGATGTTGAGTGATACTTACTGGTAAGAGCCTGAGGCCTCCCCAAAAAAGAACAGCTGGAGCCTCAACCGGTGGACAGATCCAGTTTGGATCGCTTGTGTCTCCTCACAGAAGAGGCTCATTTCTAGGCTGAGGTTGTGATATTCAAAACACCAGCTTTACCCCTACACAAGACCAAAACCTACTCTTGCTAGTCAGAGTTTAAGCACCTGGACCTTAATAATAGTAGCAAATGCCCCAAGGAAAAGCTCCATTCTGGAAAAGCAAACAAAGGAATCAAAATTGCAATGAAATACCACTTTACACCCACCAGGATGACTAAGATGAACAATAAAAAGTTTTGAAATAGATGTGAATTAATTTACAGTCTCATGCATGGTAAAAATGTAAAATGATACAGCTATTTTATACAATAATGCAGCAGTAATTCATGAAGATTAACTAAAAAGACCTCACAGTTCTACTGCAAGCAATACACACAAGAAGTAAAAACAAATGCCCACATAAACACTTTTACAAAAATATTCACAGAAGGAGACATCACAACAATCAAACAGTAAAAAACACCCCCAAGCGATCATCAACTGACATGCAGGTAAACTGCATGTGGTGTAGCCTATACAAAGAAATATTATTCAGTCATAAAAAGGAAAAAGTACACATACTTGCTGGCATGTGGATGAGCCTTGAAAATACTATAGTGAAAAAGAAATAGTAAACAAAAGCCCTATGCTGTATAATTCCATTTATCTAAATGCCCATGATAGGTAAATCTGTAGAAATAGAGAGTATGTTGTCAAGGATTGGGACAAGAAGGAAACAGGGATTGAAAGCTAATGGATAAATAGGTTTTCTTCAGAGTGATGAAAATAATCTAGACTTATAATGGTAACTGCACAATCGTGTGAATATATGAAAAACCACTAAATTATACCCTTTAAGAAATAAATTTTTGGTAAGTGAATTATAGCTCACTGTGATGATTTCCAGTCCAAAAAACTCCATATCACCCTTTTGTGATATGAGAAACAAAACAAAAAACACTAAGAAAAACAGGAATAGATGAGAACTATAATATCTTGCTGAAGAGCATAGACAAAAATTTGAGTTAAACTTAGTAGTGAAGACAGGGGACTAGATAAGAATGTTGACTCTTGCTATTTTCTAAGTTTGTATAGTGGTGGAAGTTTTAGCCAGTACAACAGGGCAAGGGAAATGAAAGAAAAAGTATGCAGACCAGAGAAAAACACCGCTGTTCCTATTGGCACATGACACAATGGTCTGCAGAAAAGCCCAAAATCTATAAAAACTCCTAGAACTAATAAGGAAGTTTACAGTTTAAGTTGTGTAAAGAGCAAGCCGGAGAAAAAAAGAGTGGATAGATTGAGAAAATAGCAGTCCAGAAAAGTTCAAAGAATGTTTACATTGGGACTCACTGAGGGAATTGAGGGATTGGGGGGGGGCGCGCAATTAGACTAGTTTTATTCCACTGGTTTTTATCAAAAAAATAATCAGTGAATAGAAAATAAGGAAGTTAGATGGTTTGTGTTTTGACAGCAATAGAAAAATTGTACTGGTCTCTCAAAGTCACTATGAAGTGAACAACATTGTTTAGTTTAGAACTTCTTAAATTTTAACACGTCTTTAGATTTTTTTATAATGCCGCTAAAAATTTATATAGTATTACTGCATATAGTAAAACACTGAAATTGTAAGCCTGTAAATTTTAGTTAAGGCTTATTACCATTTTTTTTTATTTTAATACAGATCTCTAAAAGCTTTCATCCTCAACCCTACCCCTTTGCCACAAATGCATACATACATACATTCACATACAACACAACACACATTACTGACACGCGCAAAAGAGAGGGAATTTGGAGGCAACATTTATACCTAAACATTTAGAATAAAATGCTGCTTGTGATACAGCCAGTGCCACAGGATTTTAATATTATCGATGAACAAGTAGTATTTTTTCATGACCACCGAATCTCAGAGTGTTTACATACCCACCTTTCTAAGCAAGGCCTTCAATATGAGATATGTTCCTTCTCTCAACATCAGCATTAACATGAGATTCTGTTTCAGAGTTACAGTACAGTAAATGAAGCACAAACCTACTTTTCTACCACCAATATCCCTTTGGCCCAGTACTCTGTATCCTGGTACCAACAATTTTTAAATTGGGAAACAACACAAATTACATAAAAAACACACACTCAAAAATAACAACGTATGCCTTTCACTGGGGATTACCCATTAAAAAAATAAATAAATAACAACGTATGTTTAGAATGGACGGGGTGCTTTGCCCCTACGTGGCCACCCCCATTCAACTCTAGAGCACAACTCCATGGCCAGAGTTTTGGCCTCAGCTCTACCAATGATGCACTTACAAAATCATCTATAAAAGTATCAGCTAAAGCAGGGAGGTAATTTACAGAAATTATGCAATGTTTAAAATTACACATAAATTATACAGTTAAAGGAAAATGAATTACAAGAGAATGCAAAATCAGATGTGGTGGTAGTGGCTGAATTCAAGTAATTATTATTCACTTTTCTTTTAACATCATGTTCTGACAAACATGAAAAAGAAAGAGAAAAGAATGAAGATTGATGATGGCATTTTACAAGAAACATGCTTCCACAGCCAAAGTCCTTACTGGTAATGGGAAGTATGCAGTAGTATATATGCCCAAAGACCTGGATTTTGTCTCTGCTCTATCCTTATGTATTTAAGCACTTTAGCAGAAATCACTTAAATATTTTTATTCAAAATACTCCAATTTTGAAAGGAATTTTATTATCTAAGATCCCTAGCATTTCTAAAATAGCTATTATATAATGAGATATCCAAAATTAGAAAAACTGTTGGCAATTGACTATTTGATGACTTGATTCACATGGTATATACACTCTTTTCTTCCCCTTCACTGCTTTTAGAATCCCAATGAACTAGTCCCAAGAACTACCCACTTGTTCTCAAATAGCATCACTAAGTAAAATGAAGAGACACAGCAAGATGAAGTCAAAATTCAAGTGACAATTATTTTGTTGATTTAACAGTATTTATTGCTACTACATGCTAGCACTTAGTATGTGTGTGTATACATATACATACATAAAGATAGACACACACACACACACACACACACTATAAGTGATATGTGCTAAGAAGGGAAATCAAGCCTGGTGAAGGCACAGAGAATGAATTCCCTTAGAACACTGGATGAGTTCTGGATGGCTTTTGTAACCCAGTGATACTGCCATGAAAATCTGGATGGAATGGGGAAGAGGATCATAATGACACTTGGGAACAGATTGTGCTTATGATTCTTTCTGCCTGCACTAAGATTCTGAAGCAGGAGAAGCTAAGAATGTTCAAAATTAGCAAGAAAACCAATGAGAGTAGAGCCCAGAGAACTTCTGGAAAGAACAATGTGAGATGACATCAGAATGATGATCAGCATGAGATGCCACAGGACCTGGTGAGCCACGGAATTGTATGGATCTCTGTGTAGTAGGAAACCTAGTTGGATTCTGAACAGGGGATTAACTACACTTGAGTTACATTCAAAGGATCACACGCATCGCTCTGCGAAAGATTTTAGGTCTCTGGAGAGAGGAAAGGCAAAGAAACTGGGTTGGAGGACATGACAGCACAGGTAAAATACCAAGATGGTCTCAGAAGAGGGCAGCAGTGGCAGTAAGAATGACCAGGATTCTAGGTGTATTTTAAAAATAAAGTCAATGAGATCAGCTAATAGATTTCATGTAAGCTATGAAGGAAAGTCAATGATGGCTCCATATTTTCTGGCATGGGAAAGTGGGTAAATGGAGGTTAAGGGTGAAGACCTACACACTCAACAAAAATATCAAATTCAGTGGCTCAAAAAATACACAGGCATTAATGACACAAAACTGAAAGGGTGAAAATAGAAGGATTATTTTTTCTACTCACCATTTGCAGATTGTATCATGTTTCCAGATTTTTGTACTTCATCAAATTTTGTAAATATTACATTCAGCCTGTATTAAAAATACATATAAGTTATTATCCATCACTGTTTATAGTTACATATTAAAACATTAATGTGAACTTGAGTCTCACCCCCCCCCACCAAAACAAGTTCAGTGATGTAAGTCTACCTAAAGCTAAAAATAGTAATTACATCCATAACACTAGCCACAGCCAACAATAACTGAAGTTTTACTATGGATCGAGTACTGACCTAAAGGCTCACTCTCAAGGGTCTCATTTCATCTCAACAGCCTTAGATGGGAGTCTCATCCTCATTATACAGATAAGAAAATCAAGGCCTCATAACTTCATCAAGATTAACTAACACATTTACAATCGCTAGTTAACGTGACAATGGCAGCTCTAAGAGTGAGATGACAGAACCCATATACTCTAGCACTATATTAAATTCATAATACAAAACATATATTACCATGAAAATGTGTATACTTCCCCTATTTCTAAGCACAGACTATATTACTTAGGTTATTTTCAAAATGAACTGACATTAGAGTACAAAGGCGTTTCTGTGAACTATGCTTAATTCAAAAGTGCTACAAATAATTTCTCCAGAAACAAATTTTGTGACTGGATAATCTTCAGCTTGAACAAATCTACATGACATTTATTTTCTATTAATGGGTCTTTTCCCATGACATTTATATTGAAGCAAAACTCCTTAACCAGTCAAAACATTCCCTCCTAGTGATAAGAAAATTGAGAGGAAAATTGGGTGCGAAGTAGTAAGAAAAAAAGGCTTTCCTGAGCAAAAATTCAGAAACACTGGAATAGGTTGTAAAGGGTGAGATACTAAAACAATGTACTTCTGCTATCAAATCTATACCATCCATTGCAGAAATCAGGTGAGATATTTTAGCACCAATTCTTATAAAGCAACCAGCCATACAAGTTCTAATGATTTCAAACGTGTTTTTCCAACCAGAATGAAAGCTTCCTGAGGAGCGAGAGGAATGATATTTCTTTGATATTCTGGACACCAAGCACTATGTCATGGAGGACAGTTACACTGCTTTGTGAGACTGCTAGTGCCTAATCTTATCCTACTCAAGTTTTCTGGAAAACTAGCTATTTCATACATTCTGCTCTTAGTTTACTGGACTGAACACTGAGCTTGCCCGATGCTGAATGTATAAAGTTCCTACCCTCTACAGCTATTTGATTCTATGCCATTCTATTCTACGTAGAATGTTTCATTCTAAGTAATAGTCAAGTCAAACACATCAGCAAATAGAGATAAAAACAAAAAGGATGAACTAATCATACTGCTTCTCCCCCCGTCCTCTTCCATGGCAGATACCATAACCTTTTGCAACCCATCTTTCCACCTGAGTCCACATATAACTCAGAATCCTTCTAAACACTGCTGTGGGCAGCAACTACCAGTTACTCAAATTTGCCACTCCATCAAAAAATCTACCCTCATCTCAGGACCAGATATCAGTAAAACTATCACTCACTTTCAAATTCAGTGGTTACTAAAAATCTGGAAAGATGCCTTAGAGTCAATTCTTGTGATGTTTTCATCACCTTCCCTTATGTAAGCAACAAAGATCTCCAATGGCTTGACAGGCCCATAAATAATATCACTGTACAGGTTGCCAGGCATGCCCTGACCAGGTTACCACTTTATTGGGTCACAACCACATCCTCTGACATGAACATGTCTGTACCCTCCCAAATTTGGGCCAACCCTCTCTCAAGTCTGGCTGTTGCTGAAACTACTGGCAGAGTGCAAGTACTCCTTCCATTCCGGGGAAGGTATCATCATTAGCAATGACAACAGTGAGAGAATCTTGGAGATGATATATTTGGGGGAATGTCTACTCGCTGTGATCACGTTGCTACAACTGACAAACCCAAACAACTAGGAATGAGATCGCTAAGAAAAATTTGTCACTGGTACCTGTACCTTAACTCAGAATTCTCTCAGAAAGGTACCTTTCCCACTGTTTTTATATTCCTGTCTCACAGTTCTCTCATTCTCTGATAAACAATACCTGTAACAATGGATCTTATGAAGGATTCTATTAAGGATTAAGCATCCTTAGCCACCTTCAGAGATCACTAGCTGGCTGTATGACATTCTAACACCAACAACATATTCTCATGAACAGCTTTTGTCGACTGATTCTAAAAACAGCAGTATAAAATGCCTCTATCTGGAGCTATCAACTTGTACAAATGTAAAAGATGAGGCTTATACATTCAAAGACAGTGAGTACATAACTGGGGAGTACCTTCTGAAGTCACGGACTTTTTTTTCATTCTTTGAATCTTAATGTTTTGGATCTTAAATTTGAAACTTTTTTATAGTTTGACAAACTACTAATACTTTTTCCCTAGTTTCTCAGACTTTGAATTTTATATTCAATTCTGTGAGCCAAGTGATGTTTATTTTACTATAAGATTAAGATCTAATTATTCTTTCCTACATTTTATAATATAAATTAAAATAATTTCCTGGAAGCAAGTACTAGTAATCTCCACAAACTCCACTCAGAATTCCTAAATAGCATCTCAGTCCACTAGTCTTCCTTGTTAAACATGGTTGCTTTATTGTACAAATAACTTCACAATGTCTGCCTTCTCTCTGTTGAGCATTATTATAGTAAGAGAATGAAATATTGATCATACTAACTGAAGAAGACAGTCAAAAACAAAGGAAAATTACAAATTTATTTTGCAAAATCCCTGAATGACTTAAAAAAAAAAAAGTTTTAAAAGCCCACCAGAAAACTGCTGATGGCAAGCAACAGCTTTAAATGTTGAATATAATTTGGGGAAATGTAGAATTTCCCTATTGAGCCTACATTCAAATACATCTATGAGTGAAACTTCTCGTGTACAATGAATTTTGATAAACAATTGCTCTGCCTCAAAGGTAGTTTCTCAAGTTTTATTTTTAAGCCTTTGGTAATATTAGTCCACTACTCTTTATAAGCAGACAACCAAGGATTATAACACAAACTTCCTAACATAAAAAAGAGACCAAAATAAACACACTTCAAAATCCTAATGTAGAGGAAAGGAAACTACACAGTTTTAAAAACATCATCACTACATACAAAGAGCTAAGAAAATTACTGCAACTGTAAAAGCAAATGGGAGGCACCCTTCAAAATGGCCAAGTAAGGATGCTGAAAATTTGCTTCTCCGAAGAAACAAAATCTGTCAAAAGCAACATTTCAAAATCCTGGAAATTAGGTTTATAATACCTGAGAAGACTTCTCCAAAAAAAGCTGCTTGATTCTGACATGATTTGTTCTGCCCTATTTCCATCTCTGGCTCACCAACTGAAAACCAACAGCCTCAACATCACAGCAGTTTGAAAACTATGAGCAGTCTTGCAGAAACAAAAAAGTTGGACAAATCTGAAATTCCAGAAAATCCTCATTCTCAGAGAATTGTCTTTATCCAACTGTCTAGCATAACCTTGGAACTCTCCTTCACAGAGCTAATCTTTATTTGAGCTACTTCAGCGTATTCCCAGTGTATGACTCTATCTCCTGAGGTCATGATCAGGAACAAGTGAATGAATCAGCAACAGGAGTTCAACATGCAGTTGCCTGAGATAGCAATTAACTACTAGGACAAAAAAAATGATTACATAAAACTTACAAGAAAACCTGCAGAATCAGATGTCCTGAGAACTTTGAAAAGCCCTGATATATTCCTGGTAATCTAAAAGCCATACACGTATGTGGCAAGGCTGTATACCTGCCCAGGAAATATTCAAGAAGACACTAATGTCTCATTGCTGGCTGACCTTCAGGTTCTGCAAAGCAGGCAGTAAATGAAGACAGTATGTATACAGCACAGGACAGAACAATGAAAGCATGCACAGTCAGTCTTTCAGCAAAGGCTAGAACACTGACTAAAAACATTTAGCAATTTCAGTCAATCATTAGCTGACCACCAAACTAAAGCTAGTAACACAAAACAAAAATACCAATTATGTATTAGGACAGGAAAGTCACTAACCCAAAAGGGACATTGACAACAAAAATCTGGGAAGGGGAAGAATAATGTGATTTCCAGAGTTGCCACATGTACCATTTTAAATCAGTTTCAACAACAACAACAAAAAAGAGACATGTAAAGAAATAAGAAACTATGAAGGGGAAATAACCAGTTGACAGATTACAGGAAGTCCAGGAAGCGGGACTTATTAGGTGAAGTCAGCTATGACAAATATAATGAAAGAACTAAAGGAAACTATTTCTAAAGAATTAACGGAATGCATAAGAATGCTGTTTCATCAAATACAGAAAAATCAATGAAGAGACGAAACATAATGACCATATAGAAAGTCTAGAGATGAAAAGCACAACAACTAAAATAAAAGTTCAGCTGAGGGGTTCAATAGTGAATCTGAGTTTTAAGAGTCAGCAAACCTGAAGATGAGCCAACCAACGTCACCCTGTCTGACAAACAGAAGAAGAGATAGTGAACAGAACCTTTAGATCACCTTCAGCACTAGCAATGCAATGCATACACAATGGGAGTCTCCAAGAGAAGAAAAAGACAAAGGGACAGAAAGGATATATACAAAAATAATGGCCAAAAATTACCTAAATTTATATAAAACATTAATCTACATATCCAAGAAGCTCAACAAACTGCAAAGAAGATAAAGGATTCCTAACCAAAATGTCAAAAGAAAACACAAAATTTCCTCAATAAGAATAATACATTACTGGTAAAAAATAATAGCAGCTAATCATCATTGAGGTAATATATTAAAGTCCTAAAACTTTAAATTTCCAACAAACTTGCTGCTATAGCCAATGAAATTATCCTCCAACTAGGCAGAGAATCCTCCCTGGTCCAACCTCTACATCAATCCATGCAACCAATATAATAAAATACAGATTGGGTGGGGAGATATTTATTGAAAGTAAAAATGAAGGCGAATTTAAGACAGTACTAGATAAACAAAATTTAAAAACCTTTCAGACTAAAATGATGTAGAGATACTACACAATAGCCCAATTCCACTTGAAGATCTAAAGAACACCAGTAAAAGTAACTACAAAGATAAATATGAAAGATCTAGGTAAATACAAGAGTACACTATTATTTCTAACTCTTGTTTTAACATGACTTAAAATGCATCTGCAGGCCCTCCCTGGTGGCGCAGCGGGTTAAAGCACAGCACTGAGAATCTGAAGCCACCTCCGCATGAGTTCGATTCCTGCCTGCCCCGGAGGTGACCACATGGCGTGGCAGACCTCTCCTGACCCGCCCGCTGCTCCCCTCAG
>NW_004567103.1:82201885-82220159 GCF_000260355.1 Condylura cristata
ACCTACTTCACACAAAATGGTTATGAAGGAACAGAGGGAAAAGTCATGCCACATACAACACAAACAGCAAAACAAATAAATTTTATCCCATCAGTACACGTATAGGTAAATTAAACAGTTGAGTGAAAAGGCAAATGTCATCAAAATAAAAAAAACAAGACCCAACTATGTGCTATCTACAAGTCTTACTCTAGATACAAAGACACAAGAAATTGATAGAAAAAAATATGCCATGCAAACAGTGCCCAAGAGAATAGTATAGCTGAGCTATACTATTAACAGACAGCATAACAACATCAAGATAAAAATTCTCACAAGGGACAAAAAAGGGATATTTTCTAAGGATAAAAGTGTATCATAAAGACAATTAAATATACCTAAGAATAGAACCACACAATACACTAAGCCAAAAGTGAAAAAGTGACAGAATGAAGAACTAGGTGACTCTGCTCTACTAACTGGAAGTATCAATATCACATGTTCAATAATGGACAGTGGAATACTGACTCTTCTTCTCTGTACATGGTACCTTCTCCCAGACAAACTACAAGTTAGTACAAAACAAGCCAGTAAATTTCAAAGGACTAAAGCTACAAAATGTAGAAATTATGTTCTAGGTTGAAAGAGGGTAAAACTGAAAACCAATAAAAAATGGGAGACACAATTAAGGTGGAAATTTAGCAAAACACTCTTTAATTACAAACAGATGAAAGATGAAAACAAGAGAAATTAGAAAATACCTTGAGAAGAGTAAAAATGAAAAAAAATGCAAAACTTACAGAGTAATGTGTAACTGTAAATGCCTACATCAAAACTGAAGCTCTCAAAACAATTAACTTTCCATATTGAAAAACTGTGGGGGAAATATTGAGCAAACCAAGTAGAAATAAGGAAATAATGAAAATCAGAGCAGAAATATATGAAATAGGACATAGAAAAAGACAAAAATAGAGAAATCAACAGTGAGTTCTTTAAATAGATTAACAAACTTGAAAAACCTATATACCGGAATAAAAAAAAGTTCAAATTAACAAAATTAAAAAATGAAAGAAAGTACATTACTACTATCACTAAAGAGATCACAAGGGAGAGATGTAACAACTAAATTATTAAGTTAGATAACCTTGGTAAAATGGACAAATACCTAGACAGATACAAGTTACCAAAAGTGACTCAAGAAAAGTCAAAATCTGACAGAGCTACAGCAAGTAAAGTGATTGAATTAAATAATCACAATACATCCTACAAAACAAAGTACAGGTCCAGATGGCTTCACATTGGTGATTTCTAACAAATATTTTAAAAAGTACTAGCACCAATTCTTCACAGACTCTATTAAAATACAGATGAGGAATAACTATGGGTTAGGGAGAACAATAAAGAAATTCTCTTTACTTTCTAGTCAGTTTGTCTATAAATCTTAAAACTTCTCAAAAAAATCAATTATGGAAAAATACTAACCCTAAAAAAAGCAGAAAATGAAACACTTTAGAACTGACCATATGAGGCAAGTATATCAAAACCAGAAAAAAAAGAATCTCAGTAAAAGAACTGACCAATAATCCTTACGAATCCAGCATCATACAAAGAGCTATAGGCCATGACCAAATGTACTTTATCCTAGGAATAGCAAGTTGACTTACTATCTTAAAATCATCAGAGCAACACAACTTAGAAATATATAATTATCACAATAGATACAGAAAAAGTATTCAACAAAATTCAATTTTTGTGCTTAAAAATATATATACACCGCAAAATCTTGGAATAGAACTTCTTAACTCATGAAGTCACACACAGAAGTTCATAGCTCACTATAATTAACAGTGAAATATTAAAAGTTTTTCTCCTGAGATAAGATAAAAGACCATTAACCAGTCTCATCACGTCTATACAGAATCATAATGAAAGTTCTAGCTAAGGCTTTTAAGAAAAACAAAAGGCATCCAGATTGGAAAGGAATAACTATCTTTACTGGAAGATGACATATCTTGTACATAAAAATACCAAGAAGTCCATACCAAAACCACTTACATAAAGGCACAGGGGCCTCCCAGGAGGCCTAAGGGTTAAGTCTCAGCACTATCACCTCTATGGCCTGAGTTGGATCCCCGGCCAACATGTGACCCACATGGCACAGCAGACATCTCCTGTCTCGCCCACTGCTCCCCTCAGCAGTTTACTTCAGTACATCCGCCTGTTCTGATTCCCTGTCTCTGGTGAACTATCTCACCATCTGCACCTTTGGCCTGTACCCCAGTTCTTCTACACAAAAAAAACAGTAATTTTAAGGAAAAAAAAACTAGGGCATTCAGCAAGGTTGCAAAATCTAAAATATTGTATTTCTATACATTCACAATGAACCATCTGAAATTGAAATCAAAGAGAAAAACTCTGCTTATAATAGCATCAGGAAGAAAAAAACATCATTAAAATAAAATTAACAAAGGAATTGCAAGCCCTGTCCACCGAAAACTACCATTACAGTCATTTAAAAAAAAAAAAATTAGAAAAACACTCAAGTACTCCGCTTTCTTGAATTGGAACACTTAATATTATTAAGATGGTAATAATCCCTAAACTCATCTGCAGAGTGCTTTCCTATCAAAATCCCAGCTGCCACCTTTTCCTTTTTTTTTTAAAGAAGGGAAACACTTAACTGAGTTGCAATTATCCTCTAAGGACATAACAAATGATGTATCATTAAAATATATAAGTTTAATTACGCAACCTGTTTCAATACATAATCACCAGTTGCTTGGTTTTTTTTTTCCTGCAAAATTAACAAGTTCATCCTACTATTCATATGTACAAGCAAGGGCCAAAAATAGTCAGGCTATTTTAAAAAGAACAAACCTGTATTTCAAAATCAACTATAGACTTACTTGAATCAAATCAGTGAGGTTCAAGTGAAAGAATATTATAAAAAAAAGTTTACAGAAAGAAATCATTACATTTATGGTTAATTAATTCTCAACAATGATCCATGAAAATTCTACAATGATTTAAACCACAATAAAATACCCACTAGGATGGCTATTATCAAAACAAAACAATATAGAAAAAAAAAAACTGTTGGCAAACATGTGTGATAGTGGCAGGAATGCACAATGGTAGGGTAGCTCTGGAAAACTGGGTGGGTGCTTAACACTGGGGCTGAATTAGCATACGATCTAGCAATTCGATTTCTGGGTATATAACTAAAAACTGAAGCAGTGAACTGAACATTTGCCTAGCCATTTTCTTTCTTTCATTTGTCTTTTACACGTCTATGTAACTTTGGGGATACACTTTTACCTCTCTATATGCACAGATGCTCCACTCGCCCTCTTCCAAACATCCTGCGCCAATGTCCTATACCTTCTTCTTTCCACACCCTCTCTTCCTTCCTGTTCTCTCTGGTAGCCAGTGTATATTTTCAGAGAGTCTAAGAATGATGTCTGCTGGGCATGCCAATGTGTTCTTTGGTTAATAAATTCCACAAAAATAACTAACATCACTGGCTACCTGTTTTTCATTTCCTGACTTACTTTGATTAATATAATCAACTCAAGATTCATCCACTTTATCCTAGAAAGCAATATTTCATCTGAGCAGAGTACACTTCCATTGAGCACATATTCCACAATTCCACCATCCAGTTGTCTGTCACTGGGCAGTTCGGTTGGAGTTCTATAACTCGATGGTTGTGGCAAACGCGGCTATCAAGATTTCGTATTAGTTTTCATAGCAGCATTAATCACAAAAGCTAAATGTGGAAGCAACTCAGTCATCCATTAACAGAGGAATAAACAAAATACGGGGTGTGTATGAGTAACAATTTTATTCAGCAATTAAAAGGAATGACTCAGATTATAGTCTGGTTTGACCTCGAAAATATTATGGTAAGTTAAATCAAAGATTATTCTGTGTGAGTTATTTGTATGAAATGACCCAAATAGATAAGTCCATAGAAATTTAAAAAAAAAAAAAAAAAAACACACCAACAGTGGTTGCCAAGGGACACAGGAAAGGAAGAAACAGGGAGTAACTGCTGACAGATACTTTGGGAGTGATGAAAATGTCCTAAAGCAAGATAGTAGTGAAGGCTGCAGAACTATGTGAATAGACTAAAAATCACTCAACTATTCCTTTTGAAAGGTGAAATTATGATTATTTCAAGAAACCAAAAAGGAAGGAAAATAATGTTATAAAATGGAATATATACAGTGAAAAAAGCAAGTATCCAATAGAATGGTTGAGAGATAAATTTGAGAAAACAGGAAACAGCTAAATTGTGAACACATAAATGGGAGAGAAAAAAGAAAATCAAAGGACTTGTCCAAGCAGTTATAATGTATTTTTAGGAAAAACTGTCCAGATGGAACAACAGGTTCTAGAAAGGGCCTTCAAGAAATGAAAATAGTTTCATGTAAGACCTATCATGTCAAAGTTTCAGAGAACCAGTTATCTACACAGTATGAAGAATCAGAATGACTTTGGATTTTGCAACAAGCACAATGACAGCCCAAATACAGGGGTCATTAGCTTCAACACCCTGGAGGAAAATGATTTCTGACCCAGATTTCAAAATCCTGACAAAATGTCAGTTTGGAGATAGAGTTATTCTTGAACTCCAGAAAATGGTCCTTCTCTACTTCTGTTTTCAGAGAATTACTGAAGGATACACAAACTAAAATGATAGAGAAGATCAAGAAAGAAAAGACATGGTCTCTGAGAACAGCAGTCCACCTGCAGACAAAGGTAACACCCAGAGGATGCTAGAGAGATGGAAGGAGGGTATCAGAAGGTGGTAAAGGCAGCTAGTTCAGAGTAGAATGGGCTCAAAGAGACTTACACAAACTGGCAGTAAGTACACAGGCAAAACTATACATAGGTGTGTAGATATATACAAATCCAAGTAAGATAATTATTAACTATAAACATCATGAAAAAAAAAGTAATCATTTCAACTACACTGTACTGTGAACAGCAATCACAATAAAAGTTACCTAATCAAAATTAAAAAGTGACCATATTTGGTGGATACAGAGATTAACAGGGACATACAGGGAAAACTATGAGAAAAGACAGCAGAAACTCACCCTTCATAATGGAAAGTAAAATGTTTATAGTGACAAAAACCTTAGAAGTAGTAACGCAAGCATGGTATTTAGAGATAGAGCACAGAAGAAGAGAATCAATAAAAAGAGTTAACAGCACATGCTCCTGAGGGGTGGGAAATGGTAGAAGGGAATCAGCTGCCTTTTCTCAATCCATCTTCTAAGCGAGCCAACTATCTACAAAAATGACTGACAAAAAGAAAATTTTAAATGAGAGAGTACGTTTCGCATATACTTCTGCTTTTATCCTCTCTGTTAAAGTTTCCATTTTCCCCTTAACAAGACAAGCATCTATTCATCTATAGTCAGTGTTTGTACATTTTTTTAAAAGATTTATTTATTTATGCATACAGAACTGGGTTATGGGCCAGAGGTGCAGGGGTGGTGAGAGGCTTCACCAGAGACAGAACAGGGAGCAGAACAGGCAGATCAATGAAGTACACTGCTGAGGGGAGCAGCGGGCGGGTCAGGAGAGGTCTGCCCCACCATGTGGTCTCCTCCAGGGCAGGCGGGGATCGAACTCATGCGGAAGTGGCTTTAGCTTCTCAGTGCTGTGCTTTACCCGCTGCGTCACCAGGGAGGGCCAATATACATTTTTTAAACAGGTTGATACAGCCAAAAAAATTATTAGGGAACCTAATTAAAACTGTTAGAGTTGCAAGGTAAAAGCTTGCCAAATAGACAAGGCATCAATGGCATGTATCAGCTCTATCTAAAAGTTATCCTTAGGTTTAAAGTAGCTGCTACTACAACTGCTTGGTTCCCAAATGATGATCCAAGAAACACCATCAGCCTTTTTTTTTAAAACCTCACAAACCAAAACATACATGATGAAAAATGTTTTCTGTGCTATGCAATGAGATGTCAGTGAATGCCAAAACATGCTGAAAGTGTGAGTCCACAAAAAGAAGTCCTGAAGGGTCATAGCTGATCTCGTGACATGACATTTGGGGGCCAGGCAGGCCTCACAGATACACAACTATGGCATCTCACAATGGCTCGAAGTTGTGCACTTGTTTTCTGAATGTGCATGAACTGTGAAAACTATAATGTTAAATGTGTTAAATGCAAAGATGTGTTAAATTATAAATGCAAAGTGGTCAACTACTATTCTGGCTGAAGCACACAGCTCAACTAAGGCAAGAAGCCGTGTGGGTGGAGATAGTCTGTAATATGAAGATTCTGTAAGTAGCTCCACTTTATTGTCTGGCTCCATGTGATTTTAACCACCAGATGCATGACAAATTAGAACACATGACCCAAAAGCATAATTCCAGCTCTTACAAACTGAAGCTGTTGAATGGACAAGTCTCTTTTCCCAACTGTGAAATGGACAAAGAAAACTAGTGCTCAAAAGAGATGGATCCTCCTATTATTGAAGACACTTTAGTTGATATTACAATATTTTTTTCATCAGACATTTCTTAGAGATACAATGAATTTATCAAAGATAAAATTCACGCAATGAAAAAGCTCTTACGAGGACACTTTTATTCTAAGATGAAATCCAGGTTTTAGAAAGCATTAAGCAAATTCTACAATATTTTACTAGTACCATGGAATCTTGCTAAACTGAAAAATCTAAACTCATATGACAATCGACAATCACCAAAGAGCTATAATAACATAACAGAATCTAAAATATTCAAGAATTCCACTTTGCCACTGAGAATCACATACAGCAGATACAGAATTTCCCCCAACAAAGGTGTAATTCTTTAAAAATCTCATTCTATTTGGACACATACTGGACAAAATTAATCGGAGACGCTGACTTATAGTGCTACACTTTAGATAACTGTTTTATAATAAATATATAGAAACATGAAGTTTTGATTCCTTTGACTAACTTTTTTTTTATTTATTTATTACAAAAGTTTATTTTTACATCATTTTGCACATTTTTTTTTTCCATCTCGATTGTAATCCCCGCGGGTTTCCCATCACCAAATCACCTGTGTGCCACCACCATAGTCCCGTGCATTTCCCTCCCTTCCCCACCCCCCCACCCCCGTTTTTGATCCCATTCCCCACTCTACCCCTACAAAATGTCTCCCTTGACTAACTTTTTAAGGGATGAACAGTCCAGCTCTCCAAGCATCGTGTGGACTAGAACTCCATAACAATAGTTGTAGAATATTTGGGCCCATTTCTCTACAATCACTTGTTCCACTGCTCTGGAATCTTTCAGGAGTTTAGATAACATAATGGCAGAAATCCTCTTTCTTATTTGCAGAGACCCAAATTCTACAGTAGTTTCTTTTCTTTTTTTTTAAAGATTTCTTTGTGCATACAGAACTGGGGTACAGGCCAGAGGTTCAGGGGCAGTGAGAGGCTTCACCAGAGACAGAGTGGGGAGCAGAACAGGCAGATCAATGAAGTATACTGCTGAGGGGAGCAGCAGGCGAGTCAGGAGAGGTCTGCCACACCATGTGGTCACCTCCGGGGCAGGCAGGAATCGAACTCATGCAGAAGCGGCTTTAGATTTTCAGTGCTGTGCTTTAACCCGCTGCGACACCAGAGAGGGCCCCAACAGTAGTTTATTTTCAATATACCTTATTTTCAATATACCTTTTTTTTTTTAAAGGAAGATGGTACAGAAAAAACTGGGGACACTGCTATAAGTCTAGAAGAAAAGATTCTAAACACAGCTCTAGTATCAACTGCTTCTGGTTCCTTATCCAATTCACATTCTATGTTGGTGGCCCCTAAGATGACCCCCCAGTTTAGTAATTTACTAGTAGGATTCTGCATATGGAAGTTGGGGTAGTCAACACTGAAATGCCAGACCCCCAGAAAGAAAACAAAACTTCAACACAATGTCTGCAGAGTGTGGGCACCGGAGCCACTCTGAACCTGTTTTTTGGGAGTGTTGGGAACCACCCCCCCCCCCACCTAAGTTCCCAGACACCACCCCAGGGTCAGTCCTGCAAGCAAGCAGGCCTCCCCAAGGACAGTGGTCTCAAACCTGCTATATTAGCTCTTTTGGTACTCACATCTCTAGATCTAGATCTCAGTTTCAGTATATCATTCCCCCCAAATGATTAGCTTGCTTCTAACATTAAACAGAAACCCCACTGCTTAAGAGGGTCCACTCATGGCCAAGGGCCATAGACTACACAGAGCATGGCCAGGGCATCCTTGGAGCAGGAAAGGGTTTCACTGCTTAACATCTACTTTCACAACAGTGACGAGGACTTCATTATTAAAAGCTCTCTCCCTCCAACCCTGCTCTGCATGCTTGTCTGGACCCTCCAATTTTTCCTGAGAGAATGTTTAGTACTTTTGCCTTTGTCTTCTCCTAAGTGTTCAAGACCAGAATGCTGAGATTCCTAAAACATAGGAATTAAAAAAAAAAAAAAAAAAAGCTCAGGTCTCATATATTATCTTTTGAAAAATATGAAAAGTAGTTTTATCTATCATGTGTACTCAGCACAGGGGCCACGGTGAGAGCAACACAGGTCAGCTATGACTCTTAAACACAAAGTTGCCTCTCAAACCTGCTAAGCAAACCCCTATTACAGGGAAAAGGGCCCAGCCCTTTGCTACCCTACACTAAGGGACATAAAGACCAAAGGTTCCTGTATACTTCGATGCCCCATCTCATATTCACTGCAGAAGCCCAGCCTCTGGAAATTCTCTTGTGAAATGCGGTAGAGAGAATTAAGAGGCACGTCAGAGAAGGGGGGCTTCAGTCTCAGCTCTGCTTCTCACTGTATGATCTCTTGCAGGCACTTGAGTGTCTTGGCTGGCCTATGTCCTGGGACTCAGTGGGAGTCAAGGAGCTGTCTCAGCAGTCCTGTCAGGTCTAACTTCCCAGGATTTTCACACCACTTTCTCCCATAAAGGAATGGCATGGGGAAAACATTAATTCAGTTTAAGTTTTCTACATCATAGTTTAAGTTCTAGAAAGCTGATTATTATTTTTTAAGATTTATTTATGCATACAAGAACTGGGGTATAGACCAGAGGTGCAGGGGAGAAGGGAGTTGAGATTCACCAGAGATAGAGTGGGGAGCAGAACAGGCAGGCTGACTGCAATACACCGCTGAGGGGAGCAGCGGGTGGGTCAGGAGAGGTCTGCCATGCCATGTGGGTCAGCTCCCTGGCCAGGGATCCAACTCATGCTGCAGTGGCTATGGATAGCTTCACAGTGCTCTGCTTTAACCTGTTGAGCCACCAGGGAGAGCCCTGATTATTACTTTTAAAATTTTGACAAGAAAGACATTTGTGGGCTCAAGTTGATTTCGATCTGATAACAAGCTGATTCCCTAGCTTTGGCTTCCATACATGGAGACTGGGATCACTGAACACAAAATTGGTGTTTCAAAGATATTTTTCAGAATTATTAGTTACATATTTCTATCCAGACCCATTCCAGAAATATTTATTCATTGAAACAAATATATTCTAACCTATTACATTTGATACTGTGTGTATACAAGCTGAAGAACCATAAGAACCTAAAGAATGCTGAATTTTTCAACACCCATCACTTATTATACAGGGTCAGCGATATTGAAAATATGGCAAGCAACCTGGCTAATATCAGAGACCATCCTACTTCTGAGGAAGTAAAATGGGGAGGGATGAGTCCCTGGATATTCGCTCTGGTCAAGATCTCCAACCACCAACCTCTAAACATACATTCTTGGAATAAAATGACCACAACAAAATGAGTAGTACAATCAAAGAGGTTAGCTGAAAAAAGAAGGGGTATGGGAAGGGGCATGGGAAGTGCAGAAGAAAAGGAAAAAAGTCCAAACTCACCGAGACTGTGGCAATCCTTTTTTACTGAGATCTGCCCTCACACGTTCTCCTACATGTCTGTAAATTTCCACTAAGCTGTTTATTGCTGCATCTCGAACCTAGATGTAAAAGAAGAGAGCTTACAGCTGCCCTGTGTCAGTCCACAGCACTTCCTGCTGGGACACAATAGGCTACAAAGCACCCCAAATTTATCACCAATTTACCAATGCAACTGTGAATACAACCCCTTAAGCATTTCACTAGATCAGGCCATGTGTGACAGTTTTGACTCCAGGTACATTTCCAAAGAGAAAAACATTTAGGTTGCATCCCATTATACATGTGAAAATTCATATCCCTTATTAGTTCTTTCCATTTTTTAAGATGTCAGGAAATTAGGATTTTCAGACCATTTTCCCAAAACAGAAAATGCTACAAATTAATGAACTATACAAAAATGAAACATGTAAAGCATTCTGTATTTAATTCAGTAAAATACTAGTGAGCAAAAAAAAAAAAAAAAAAGGGTACTACTATACTCTATTAAGGTTCCCAAAAATGAAGAAGGGATGGGGGGATGTCCATGAATTCCAGTGTTTACAGAGCAGGATATAATAAATGTCTCACAAAACACAAAGAGTTCAGTTTAGGGAAGCGAGCAAGCACACTAGAGGATACCAAGAAACATTTTACGAAGAGGAAGGAACCACTTCTTTTGTGCTTAAAGTAGCATTTTATCAGGTAAAGATGGGCTGGGAAAGGTTCCAAACAAGGGAGGCCTGTGCAAAGGTGAAAGCAGAGAAGCAGGGCCGAAGCTTCAGGAAGAATAGACAAGCAGTCTGGCCAAACTCAAACATGAACTAAGAAGTGGTAAATTAGGCCTAAGAGACAGGATGGATCCAAAATAAAAGAAATTGGGGGAAATTTTCATTTAAACTGGATCAAGTGTTACCACTGTATCAAAGTCAAATGTCTTAAAGGTGAAAATGACATAGCTATTTAAGAAAATATCCTGGTTATTAGCAGATATATAAGGAAGCATCTAGGGGCAAAAATGTAACTTTTCAAATGGCTTAAGGGGGGAAAGTACAAGCGTGTATGAGAAATTTAGAAAACAACTGGTAAATATGGGTATTCATTGTATTACTGTGAATTTCTCCAATGGTTTAAAAACTTGCAAGTAGGCAGACCTTTTGCCCACCTGTGACTATGCAGGTGCTCCTTTCTACCAGCTCTGTCCCTCTGCATGGCTGCAGCCTCCTGCCTATCCGTGACCAGTACCTGAAGGGCTTCTCTGCACTGACCTCCCTCAGCAGATGCAGCTCTCAAAGCCTCTCATCAAATCTGTCCCTTTCAGGGCAGCCCTTTCTGCCCATTTGTCTCTATGCAAGTGTCCTGCTTCTTCTCTTCCTTTTATGATAAATCTGTCCTTTTGGATATTTAAAAAACAAAAAACTTGCAAGTAAAAAAGATGAGAAGGAAATTTAAGTATACAATGGAACCAAAGTCAGTTTGTGGGAGGTACAAAGGGTCAGGATGGGAAGAGATGTGTGCTTAATTTAGTAGGCAAAGTTAGAGGAAAAACATGATATTAGATCTGTTCTCAATGAAATCAAAGTAATAAGAGAGTGAAGGAAAGGAAGGAAGCAGAAATACAACAAAAAGTTACAATTCTGAACACAGAAGGCAGCTATCCTTTAACTGTATTTTATAACAGGGAATTTTTTATTCCTAACATGGTGGAAAAAGCAAATCTGAAGCCCTATTATCTTCTCATCCAAACGGCATACTTTGAACTGAACTGTATCCCCCAAAGTGTATACTGAAACCCTAACTTCCCTGTGAGTGTATTCACAGACCAGGTCATTTAAGAAGTTAACTGAGGTGAAATGAGGTTCTAGAAGCAGGGCTCTGATGTGATGCGATTTCTGCCATTCTAAGAAAATATGCCAAGGAGTTTGGTCCATTCTCTTCGTGAGCACAGAGGTCAGGTAAGCACACAGGGAGCGGGAGGCCGTCTCATCAGAGCCCTGATCCCACACTTGCAGAACAGTGAGCAATATATTTCCCTGCTTTGGGTGTTAGTTTATGGCAGCCCAACCTAACTCACACTGATTAGAAGTTTATTTGGGAAAAGAAATAATTTGTTATGTTAGGAAATATTTTTCTCTTTATTTTATTTTATTTACTCATTTATGCATACAAAAGCTGGGGTGTAGGCCAGGGGTGGAAGGGTAAAGGATTCACCAGAGACAGAGTGGGGAGCAGGACAGATGGACTGACTGAAATACACTGCTGAGGGGAGCAGTGGTGAAGACAGGAGCAGTCTGCTGCACCAGGCAGGATCACCTCCCTGGCCTGAGATAGAACTTGTGCTGCTGTGGCTGGTGATAGCTTGATAGTGCTGAGACTTAACCCCTTGCACCACCAAGGAGACCCAAATTTTTCTATTGATACCTTCATGTATCATCAAAAAGTAAACAATCCTACTGTGTCCTGAACAACAGTATTAAGAGTATCACCTCTGCCTAATATCTACTGATGACTTCTGCTCCTCACCGGTCACCAAAGGTGATCATCTCAAAGAACAATCAAAATTTTGCCTGCCATTCAGAAACTGTGGATCATGAAGAGTTGAACAGATATAGAATAGTGGGAAAATTACTAGCTTTAGAGTCGAAGAAGTGAACTTGAGGATTCATTTGGTCATTCAGGAGCTATGTAACCTTAGACAAAGTCTTTAAACACTTTTTTTTAAATATTTATTTATTGATTAATGCATACAAGAATTGAGGTACAGGCCAGAGGTATGGGGGAGCGGGTGGGAGGATTCACCAGAGACAGAGTGGGGAGTAGGACAGGCAGATCGACCGAAATACACTGCTAAGGGGAGCAGAGGGTGAGACAGGAGAAATTTGCTGTCCTATATGTGGGTCAGCTCCCTGGCCAGGATCAAACTCACACCACAATGGCTCCTGAGAGCTTGATAGCTCAACACTTAACCCCAAAGTCTCTAAACTTTTTAGTCTCAGTTTCCTCCTCCATAAAGTTGAGCACTGATTGAGGACTGAATTAAATAATGGATTCATTCAACAAATCTTTGAGCAAGCACCCTTAGGCCGAGGTAGGTGATGGAGAGAGTGAATGGAGCCAGGCGAGTATAGGATGACAGATGGTCTGGCGTGAGACCCCACTGGCAGGGAGAAAAAGGAACATGTAGGTTCAGCAAACAGGCCATCATCCAGTCACAAAGGACTGCAACACAGCTTTGCATTATCTTCTACCCTTTCCAGAAAAGTCAGAAATATCCAGAAAAAAGTAAAGTCAGCTCAAATATAAAATATCTCAATTCTAATTGTGAAATTAAAATACCTGCAACACAGTACACATGCAGCACACACCCTCATTTATAAGTAAAATTAGGCTCCAAGCCAGCAGTCTGTATATATAAAGCACTTGACACAGTGGCTGGCGGAAACTGTGTCATCTACATCATTTAAAACACATCCTTGGCCTTTAAAATAATCATCCCTCAGGCTTAGGAAGCTGTTTTGGTTAGAAGGCCCTGGAAGGCCTAAACCACCCTTGAGTTAAGAAGAAAAGATTTTCCGTGGTACTACAGAGCTCCGACTGAGAAAGGGAATTTCAGTGAAAATAGCTCAGGTTGCATGGGCAATGTAGTGTTTACATGTAGTGTTTCCAGGCCTCTGATGCCCCCAGACTCACCAGAAAAAGGAAGCCAAGGTTTCAGGCCAGCAGGACTACAGAAGACAAGCCTGACACAGACTAGGCACACCCTTCCAGGCCTGAGCACAGCGCTTTATCAGGCCCACAGCTTCAGAGCTATGACCTTCCTCATTAGGCCACTGTTTACTGTGACAGATGTGGATGCTGGGGAGCTGCCCCCTGCCAGAGGCTCACTGCAAATGAGTGACAGAGAGGGGCCTGAACTTCCGTCTGCCCAAGATCAGGCCTGCACTCTCTTCACTGGAGCACCCACATTCCAACGTGGATATCATAATAAGGATTCACAACAAGAACTCGAGAGGCCCTCCCTGGTGGCGCAGCGGGTTAAAGCACAGCACTGAGAAGCTAAAGCTGCTTCCACATGAGTTCGATTCCCGCCTGCCCCGGAGGTGAGACCACATGGTGTGGCAGACCTCTCCTGACCCGCCCGCTGCTCCCCTCAGCAGTGTACTTCGTTGATCTGCCTGTTCTGCTCCCCACTCTGTCTCTGGTGAAGCCTCTCACCGCCCCTGAGCCTCTGGCCTGTACCCCAGTTCTGTATGAATAAATAAATCTTAAAAAAAAAAAGAACTCAAGGGAGGGCTTCACTCGGGGCGGGGGGTGACTTGTGAACTGGTGGGAAGTTAGCCCTGTCCTGTGCTGTCCCCCAAAGGAGAGCACTGTCCGCAGCCAGTGCACTCTCTGCCTGGAGAGAGGGGCCGCTCACCAGGGCTTCATCTGCCACCTTGCCCGAAGTCACCTCCCTCCTTCAGGAGCCAGGCCCTCAACAAGGTTGTTCCTGCACCACTTCTGAGCACTGTTAGCACAGCATGGCCCAAGTCCAGCTGCAGAGAACACTAAGCTCAACCACATTCCCCAGACACTTCAAGATGTTTCTAGACTTTAAAGATGTGTACCTAACTCAGCTGAGGATGCAATCCTGACTGACTGCCCTAGCCTAGCTGAGATACTAAGATGAACGCCAATGTTTTCAGGCCAAACTGGAGCTGCTGCTGTCTAGCAAATAGACTTCCTGTGGTGTGGGAAGTCTCAGACTGCTGACTGCCTCGCCTGCAGCCACTGCCCCAACCTCCTGGTCCACAAGGCAGGCCTTGTTCTGGAATCCAGCTCAAGCCAGAGGTCAGATGTCCTAATGCACAGTCACCAGAGTCCTAGCCCCTCCCCGGTGACTTGGCTGGACAGGTACATGGGATGCAAGTGTCCACAATGAAATGCCAGAGAGAATCACAAAAAAAAGCTTCTGGGAAACAACTCTTGGAAAGAGAAACACAAGAGAACTCTTAGAGACACAGGACGCTTAGGGAAAAGTAAACAGCGACTGGGTATACCTCCTAGTGCACTGAAGAATTAAGTAGAATGATGTCTAAGATTTGCCTCAAGATGATCTAGATTTTGTTTCAAAATAATGGGCAGGGGAGGAAGAACAGGTGGCACTAAACCAGCTTTGGCTTATTAGTTGCTGGAGCTGGATAGTGGCTGGGGACACATTAGGTCATTCTCAGCACTATGTAAGTCTGAAGCTCTCCATAAAGAAAAGGTGAAAACGGGAGGGGAACACAGGAAGCACCAGCTTCCACCTCCCAGGCCTGCCTGGTGCTACCTGTGCTGAGAGCTGACAGCGTGGGCCAGGACAGCCAATTAGAAACGGACAGACAGACAGACAGAGTTAATAAGTGTCTGGAGAGCGCACTGGCCTGGCTGCCAGCAAACATGGAGTCTTTCCACATCAGGACCGGCTTTTACATGGGCCAATACATTTGCTCCATGGCTATCGCAATTCTGAATTAGAGTTTCAGTTACTTGTAGCCAAAAGCCTCAGTCCGCACTTCAGTCTATGCGGGCACTCGGAGATTCCCAGGGGCTTCCCCTGTTCTAAGACCAGTGCAAAAATGCTGCCCATCCTCTAAGGCAGGAGTGTTCTCAGAGTTGACCTTAACTGCAGTGCAGGGGCGGCCTGCAGAGCTGGGAGAGTGCAGTGAACACGAGCCTGTGGAGAATGAGAGCTGGAGGCCAGGGGCGGCCTCAGGCAAGGAGCACAACTGTAGTGCCAGGACAGGACTGTCCCCCTGACCTGTGAGGCAAACAGCCACTCAGGCAGGTCTGGGTGGCGACTCAAGCCCATATCCACTGGAAGGCAGTCAGCCCTGGGAAAATCAAGAGAAACAAGTGACAGTCTTGAGCCTGAAAGCTCCGAAGTCAACACTGAAGATAGAGGGAAAAATTAAAATACAGCCAAGAGCAAAAGCACAAGCACCCCCAGGAGGAGAAGGAGTGAATATCTGGATTAATATCAGAGAAGCAGGTGTGGTTTGCTGACTTCAGGGATTCTGGGAGGTGTGGGCCGTGAATGCCTGCGCCAATGTAAACACACATGCAGAGAGTACTCCTACAGAAGATGGAAACGTCAGGATTACTTTCAGAGTGCTCAGTGTAGAATTCTATAGCTCTAAACTCCTTACTATAGCTCACAGAATGGGGAAAGCTGCCCACCAAACACCCAGCTCATTTCAAGGCCGATGCTGGCTTCCAAAGGTGAGTGTGAAAATTCCTACCACCTGCCTGGCCTATGTAGGCATCTGAATAAGGAAGAAATAACTATCTGGCCAAGTTGCCTTTCTGCCCTACTAAAAGATGCCTTGAAGTATGGTTTCTGTAAAGAATTTTTTAAATATCTTTAAAAGATTTATTTTATTTATTTATGCATACACGAGCAAGGGTGTAGGCTAGAGGGGCAGGGAAGAGAGGACCCACCAGAGACAGAGTGGGGAGCAGAACAGGCAGACTGACTGAAACACACTGCTGAGGGGATCTGCGGGTGGGTCAGGACAGGTCTGCCTCGCCATGTGGGTCAGCTCCCAGGCTGGGGATTGAACTTAGTGGCTGCCAATAGTTTCATAATACTGCACTACCCTTACACCACCAGAAAGGCCCAAGAATTTTTTTTTTTAACAGAAAACAAAAAAAATGGAGACAAAACTAAAACAGGGAAAAAGGCAAAATTTTCAAACTAGGTAATTCAGATCATTTTCTAATAGGTATTTTTGAACTAACATTGAAAACCAAGTGTGTTTTACCCCATGAATAAAAATATCTAAAAATTACATTTCAGAGGTCACATGCTTTCTAGGAAGGCTGGCTAGGTGGAAAGGAGAAGGTAGGGCAAGCCGAGGAAACCAAGAGAACAGAATGGACTGGGGTGAGGAAAGGGCAGCGGCAGAAGGTGAGCAATGCACTGGGCTCAGAATGCACAAAGCACAGAAGAGGGGTGAGATGGCAGGGTATAGACTAGAGGGGTCCAGGCTGGAGGTCAAGGAGGTGGTGGGCCACCTCTCTGCAGGGCCCTCAGTACTTAGATTTAAAGTGAGATGCTGGGCTCTCCCTGGTGGCGCAGCAGGTTAAAGAGCACTAAGAAGCTAAAGCCACTTTCACGTAAATTCAATCCCGGCCTGCACCGGAGGTGACCCACATAGCGCAGGAGATTTCTCCTGACCCGCCCGCTGCTCCCCTCAGCAGTGTACTTTGTCGGTCAGCCTGTTCTGCTCCCCACTCTGTCTCTGGTGAATCCTTTCACTGCCCCTGCACCTCTGGCCTGTACCCCAGTTCTGTATGCATAAATAAATAAATCTTTAAAAAAATAAAATGAGATGCTGCCTACCATCTGTAAATTATCATTCCCCCTTTGGGCTCCTTTACATAATGAAGTGTTTTTCCTGTCAGTTATATGAGCTAATATAATAAAAATGACTGTTGGGAATCAGAACTGAGAGAAGGAACTCTGTAAGCCCAGAAACCCTCACAGATGACCAAGTCCTCGCTCGCTATCACACTGAGTTAAGTAGTTCTATTTGATGTTTTTTTATTTTTAACTTAGACAAAGTTTACATAAATTTTATATACACAGTTCTTCATGGTTGAGTTCCAGAAGTTTCCATGATGCTCCACATCAGTGTGTCCACCACCCAAAGCAAACTTTGAAAAATGACCATTACCTCAGAAAACTTCCCTCAGGCCACTCCAATCAAGCTTCCCCCACTGAGAGGTAGGAACCACTGTGTGACTTCATTCAGCACTGACTATTCTATTCTCCCTTTTGTCTGCAAACATGTGGTCAGTGAAGTATCTTGGCGATGGTCTGGATGAGATCACTGTACAGACTAAGGTCACTGTACAGTGGCTATCGCACTTACCCATGGTATCACTGAAATGCTAATGGACAGCTAACTTTAATAATAATCAGTGCTCTGGAAGGATGAATAAGGTCCCACCCACCACCAGGCCTGCACAAAACATCAAAATGTATCTTAACAGCCTACAGTTGGTGTTTTTTGCCCTCAGTAAAATACACTCACCTGGCTGTTTGGATCTCCAAGTAAGTTACATATATGTGGCACAATCTTGTTTAGTGTTAAAGTATGTGCTCCAGAGCTGCGAACAAAAGAAGCATTTTGTTACTGGGGAACAGGAAAGAAACCTTCCCTGTCCTCACTCACCCCTCCCCAACCCCACCTCTCCATCTCAGGGCCTCATGTCAAGGCTCTCTCCTTCCTCCCTGTTTCTAAAAGAAACACAACCTGGGCCCTTTGCAGAGTTCAAAACCTATAGTAAGTGAAGCACTTCCTATCTATAGTAAGTGAAGCACTTCCTATCTATAGTAAGTGAAGCACTTCCTATCTATA
>NW_004567103.1:82220294-82222838 GCF_000260355.1 Condylura cristata
AGCACTACCTATCTATAGTAAGTAAGCACTTCCTATCTATAGTAAGTGAAGTACTTTCCTGCCACACCTGAGTCCCACCCCTTCCCACATATGGCTGTCTCGGCATTCCGGTTTCATCACATGATGCTTCCTACGTTGCCCAATACCATCTATCCAACTAAATGGCAAGTCCACCGTGGGTTCCCACGGCATTCGGCGTCCATCCGTGCATAGCTCTGCAACCACAGACATCCAGTCACCTGCTGAATGAAAGAACCTGACAAAATGGCTACACAAGATTCAGAAACAAGAAGGAACTGATTACTGTGCAGGCCGCATCATGAATGCAACCTCCTGGAAATTCTGCTGAGTAAAAAAAGCCAGTCTTGAAAAGGTGCTATTCCATACAATTTAATTGATATAGCATCACTGAAACAACAAAATCACAGAGATGGAGAACAGATTAGTGGCTGTCAAGAACTAGGGTCTGGCTCTAAGAGGGCATCGTGGGAGCCACGGATGATGTACACGTCTTTAACCTTGACTGTGGTCACAGTCCTGTTACATGGAACTACACAAGTGGCAGAACTGCCTAAGGACACACGCGTGCACACACATACACACACAAATGTGTGTGCTGGCTGGAAGATCTGAATAGGGCCTGTGGAGTATATCAACACCCGTTTTCCTGATCATGACATTTAGCTACAGAGATGTAAGATGGTACAGAGTCAACCGCTAATCTGTTCTCCATCTCTGTGATTTTATCGTTTCCAGGATGTCCTATCAACTAAATAGTATGGAATAGCACCCTTTCAAGACTGGCTTTTTTCACTCAGCAGAATTTCCTTGTGGTTGCCTTTATGATGTTGCTTGCACAGTAATCAATGCCTTGTTGCCAAATTCTTCTGCAGCCATTTTATCAAGTTCTTTCATTCAGTGTGTAGGGGGAGGGGTGGAGAGGGGAGAATACTGGGAGGTGAGCAGTAGCACCTCCCAGCACATTTCTCCACAACTTCCTGTAAATCTCTAAGTATTTCAAAAGTAAAAATAAGCAAGTTGAGCCAAGGAAATTCTCTGGCTCCGCCTAGACTCACGCATTGAGTGTGGCGACCAGGCAAAGACAGGTGCCTTCCCGAGTCCGGAAATTCTTATGCTTGAAGCCTCCCAGCATCCGGTCCCAGACGTACTGCAGAGACAAAGAGCAGGTGAAAAGGGGAGGGGTGGCTTCACTGGTGCTTCCTTTCACCCAGGGCCAGTAATGCCTCTGGTGCCAAGAGACAGCTGCCATGAAGGCATTTCATCCTCCCAAGAGCCACTGAAAAGGTGCTGCGCTATTATTTATATGTCAACTAAAATTTGTAAAGACACAACCCTTTATTTTATCTCATTTAATGCTCTTTCAAACCTGAAAGGGGGGTGTGACTGTCCCTATTTTATCATAGATGAGCGAAGTGATGACAACGGAGGTTAGGGGCTGGCCAAGATCTGACACGCAGACTGCTCTCTCTGCCTACAATGATGTGCCCTTCCTCCACAAGGCCAACACCTGCTCATCCTTTAAGATGAGTTGAAGTTTTACCTTCTCTAAGAAAGCATTTTCTGGTTACACTTCCAGCTGGACCCTAGAAAGAAGGGCTGTGTCCTCCTGTTCACCCCTTCCCTACGGGATGAGGTCCTCAAACAGAGGTCTGGACTTTCCAGATATCAAGGCTGCCTTTTTTCAGAGAAATGGAGAACCAGTGACCTAAATGAACTTGGGAATCTGTTGGATCAAACCAACCCCACAAAACCTGGCTCATGTCCACTCATTAGTCCAAGTCAGCCCTTTGCCATTTGGTCCTTATTAAAATGTCCTATTTGGCCGGGGGAGGGGAGGGGTACAGGGAGAACAGAGGGTTTTGGATTAAATACCATGAAAATTTCCATCTATAACACACCAGCTGGAAAGAAATGAAGTCTTTCTCAATGGTATCTCCCCGGTGGATGCTGGTACCAACACACCAGCCGGTGCAGAGCACTTGCCCAGTCCTACCTGAGGATTAGCAGCTTGATCCATGATCTTCAGCAGCAGCGTTTGGTCTTGCTCCCTCACTGAGTCTTTAGCATCTCCCAGTCTGTCTATTAAACTTGGCAGCACTGGAAATCAAAATGCAAACTGATCAAATGAAAATCTATTGGGGGTCTGCTATTCCCCACTGCTGATTACTTCAGGACCTGAAAAGACAAAATCCTGGTCTAAGTGCTATATAGCAATCTCAAACTCTACAGTTCTATTTTCCTTGCTAAAATCCACAGGTGTTACTATAAGGATCTGAAAAATCCTTTTCATGTGTTTATAAAGTCTGTCTTCTTCCTTACCCTGCTTTCCTCCAGCCATCTCTACATATTTTTACACAGGTGAAATATGATTCAAATATGTATCAATAGAAGACCTTGGCAGTAAGGGTCAACATAAAGGGAAATTAGGTAAGACAAAGGCCTCCAAACATAGCTGTTTAGGGGTTGAATGGGTGGGTGCCATGGCCCAAGATTTCCTCTACCCTCCCTGTGTGTTTAACTTCA
>NW_004567103.1:82223238-82235245 GCF_000260355.1 Condylura cristata
ATTGCTACTTCTATAGATCTATAAACCTTTCCTTTACAAGAAATATCCTGAGCAATTCAGCTAACCTAAGAGGAAAATGGAATACTGTTAACATAACAAATTTCTAAAAGCAAGGGAGATTTTTATTTGAAGAAAGTGCCAGAAAAGGAAAAGAGTTCATGACCTTATAAAAAGGGGTCATGACCAGAAAGTAACTGGAAAGAACAAGCACATATGTATGCACTGAAAAGCAGAATTTCTAGAAGGAAATGTCTGCACACAGAGCTGCCTGGTGTTTCTACTGTTATCAAGAAATCTCAGAAGCCAGGACTTTAGGGATGACTACATCATCTCATCTATGAAAGCTGCAGCAATATCTATTCACTTTGTTGACAGTTCAAAATAAGAACAAGCATTTACTCTTGTAATGACATTTTCAAAGTGAAAAAATGCCAACAATAATCTGGGGAAAATACAGCTTCATGGGATTTGCAGGACTTCTCTGGGAAAATGTCTCTCCAAAGGAAAGATCAGGGGTAAATATAGCTTGACTGGCACCTAAACTGGGATAGCTAAGCTGTATTAAAAAAGAATGAGCAAAAAAAAAAAAAGAATGAGCAACAATACTTCATATTAGAACACAACATTTGGGAGAAGGCAGAGGGCTGTTTGTCTGTCTATTTTTTTTTTCCAGGGTGATGCCTTCAAGTGCAGAGAGACCAGTGGATTCCTGAGAGCCCTGGACGACTTGGGGGAGAGCCCAGGAAGCTGTAGGGGGAGCAAGCGTTCCCAGTCAGGGAAGACTGAAATGAGCACCGGCTGGGTGGCTCCGGGGGGTAGGAAGAGAAAGAAAAAAACAAGAGGCTGGCTGGGAGGGTCAGATACAGTTAAGTGAAGGATTGGAGGAAACACGCGGGCGGGAGGGTGGAGAATCTGGGGGCAGCTCCCCACCTAACCACAGCTCACCTGTGCCGATCTGCGCCTTGAACCTATCCTGCAGCCTGGTGACCAACGCCGACAGGATGTCCATTCCCAGAAGAACCACCTGAAATGGTAAATACCAGAAGGCCCGTGAGAAGCCTGCCAAGGGACCAGCGCGCCTCTTGACCCCCAGCTCCCAAGGCTCCCCCACACTTCTGGCTCAGGCATCCGAGAGCACAACGGGGCCCTGTGGGCTGAGGAAATGGAACTGGTCATGTAGAGGGGGACTGATCTCGCACGCAAAGTGCTGTTCACGATTTTGACTCAGAAAACTCGGCGACCAGAAACGAAATAAAACGCGTATACAGCGTAGGTACTCCCCAGAGTCCGCCAACTAGTGTACCAATGCGCGCGGCGGCCCCGCCCCACCCCGCCCCGCCGAACGGTGCGTATGCAAATTACCCCACCGCTGCCGCGAGGCCTTTTGGGTAAACCAAAAGGCCTCTATGCTACCTTCAGAAGCCTCAGAAAATAGAGAGTTCGCAGATTGCTTCGGGAGCAATGTTCAATATTGGTACACTCGCTACCCGGCGGCTAGGGCGGGACTTGTGAATTAGTCACCACAACCTAACGTGGTATTGGTGCTCGTGGCTCGCCGCGCACGCCCAATCGCGCACAACCATCCTTTTCTTGGGGTTGCGCTACTGTCCAATGAACGTCTAGTGAGGACAGTACTGCTAACACCTAACAACACACTCGCATCAGCTAGAGCTCTGCTTTATCTTGGTGCAATTTTTGGAAAAAAGAAAAACCTCTTTTTCCTGGATTTGTTATTTTAAAAACAGTCAATGAAATCCTTACGCTAAGAAGGCAAGTTTCTTTTACCACCGGTAGGTGGTGAGCGTTACACATGCAATTAATTGTAAGCGTCCTTGTTTTAAAAATCCAACGGATCTCAATCTTCGATCTGCTGGGAGTTTCACGTGCTGGTACCTATTAGTTCTACTTGTTTAAATTTGCATTCACCTATCCAATAAATAGTCAAAAACGCTAAATTCACAAGTGTACCCCACTCTTCCAAAGTGTGATTTAGTATGAGTCATTTGAAGAATGAGCCAATAGTCTACACACCATCTCAGTGAGCACCTTCGTGTCTATTAAACATAGTTCAAAAATAGGGCAAAGTGAGATGTTCATATAGAACAAATGATGATAATTACCCTACTGTTAAGTTATTATCTGGCAATAACAATAATTCCTTGAATCTGTCTGTCCCTGCATTTTGCAGCCAGTAACAGCAAAAACTGCAGACTTTTCTATTCATCTCTGAATCCACTGCTTCAAAGCTGAAGAAACTAAAAACCACCAATCAGCACAATACATAAACTGTCCTTGCAAGGAACTAGTGACATTAAGATATTAAAGGAAATGCTTTTTTTTTTAAACTTTTTGTAAGGAACGCTGGTTTGTAGACAGTTAATTTTTCTTAAGATGTACAAGAGAAAAACACTTTAAAATAATGACTTAATGGGGCAAATGGGATTAGACATCACCTTGTAAAGAATGCAATACAGAAACAGAACGAAGTAACTACAGAGGAGAAAGTGACACACTGCAGCCAATCAAGGTCAACATCAACATTCATAAATTATGTTGACAGAATGTACCCTGATGTGATTAAAATGGCACTTTACTGTCATTTGTTCACTCTAATCATAACAAAAACACCAAATTCTAAAAGAGGGACATTCCACAAAATACATCCCGATACTCCTCAAAACTGAGTCATCAAAAACTACATCAGAAACTGTCACAGCTCTGAAGAGTCTATGGAGACATGACAGTAAAATGTAGCTCAGAATCCTGGATGGGATCCCAGAACAAAAAAAAAAAAAAAAGGACATTAGATAACTAAGTAGAGTTTGAAAAAAATCTCCTATGGTAGACTCTAGAGCCCAGAGATTCCCCAAGACTAGGTTGGCCGATGAAACTAAGACCCAGAAAAACAGGACAGGATAGGCCAACTGGGAGAGCCAGCTGGAGAGAAAAGACACAGTCCCAGGCACCTTCAGCAAGGAAAAAAACAACTGGACTTGGGGAAGCAACAGAGGGCAGCCCATGGTCACACCCCAGTGGCAAGGAAGGGAATCACTGGCCATGAACGTTTATCTTCACTGCTCAGGACTTGTTTCCAATTACTTACTAAATAAAGAAGGGAATGACTAAACAAAGTCTGTCCAGAGCCACTCAAGTTATTAGTTTCCCCCACGGAAAAATGGGGGAAATGCCAACAGGTATCTCACTGGGGTTATTGTGTGTGATGGGAACTGAGTGGCGCTGGGTGCTGCTCTGATCCCCAGATCACTGGGGCTGCCCTCAGCGAGGGCAACAGGTGCTGATGAGTGGCCCTGGGGAATCCAAATTACTGTCAGAGAGGTCTCCCTGTAAAGATTACTCTGCATGAGGCTATCTGGAAATGCTAGCCTCATACCAAAGCAAGGCAGCCCCCCCCCCACACAGGAAGGAGGGCATGTAATGGTACAAGTGTGAGCGCCCCCAAGCAGTGGAGAGCCCCAGAACCAAGCAGTGGAGAGCCGAGAAGTCAAGAGAAGTCAGAGGGCGGGAGGTTCCTAGACACAGTAGGGAAGGGCTAAAGAACTTCAGTCAGTGAAAGGGGGGCTCAGGGGAACCCAGGGGAGCTGAGTTTTTAGACCTGACCCCGCAGCCACATGGGGAAGATGGCCGGAAGAGAAGCAGGTGGTAAGCAGGAGGGAGCTGTCAGAGTCACACCCATAATTACTGCCTATAGTTTTACAAAGTGATTAATTCGGCATTAACCTTCAGTAACATTCCAATTATTTTCCTTCAATATCCCAATTATTTTCTGATTGTATGCTTCCAAGCTAAACTACTTGAATATCCTCAAAACTTCCATACTATATGGTACAAACTGGATACATGGTAGGAACAATAAGCCCTGACATGGGTTGTTAGGAAAGAATTTGAACAGGTGAGTTCTCAAGATGTTAACACAGTTCCCCTTATCTACAGCCCTCGTGGGAAGATAACTAAAACTGCTGACTAAATTTAAAAGAACATCTGCTTCGAACATCAGAGAACTAAAAAAACAACAAATCAGTTAGTAGCAGCAAAGGCTCCACCTTTGACCGGGGACTATTACGTTGGTTGAATGGGCAACCTTAACACTGAATGTTGCATTTGATAACCACTAAGAGTTATCAAAAAGGAAAACAAAGGTTAGTTTCAAAGTCCTCAAAGATTACAGGGTAACCCCAACGAAATGGCTATAGGACAATGAATTGGAAATGAAGCATCCTTCTGATGGCCCACAGGACATTTTCCAAGCATTTAGGTGATCCAGAAAAGTATCAGTTCTTGATGTCCGATGGATGGAGGTGACCTTTGATAGCTGGTGTCTACAGCCATTGAAAGATAAAAGTCCAACCCAAATGGAAAGTACACATCCAAATCCAGTCCGCATTTATTTCTGTAAAGAATCTTCATATAACAATGTCCACAACAGGGTCCTCAAACTGCTTCACATGGAGCTTCCCTCCGACCCAGCAATCCCACTCCTAGGTATCTACCCAAAAGACACAAAAACACTGATTCAAACAGATACCTGCACCCCCATGATTATTGCTGCTTTATTTACAATTGGGAAAACATGGAAGCAGCCCAAATGCCCAAAAGTAGATGACTGGATTAAAAAGAAGTGGTACATATATGCAATGGAATATTACTCAGCGACAATGTCCACAACAGGACTAAAGGTCACCAGACACACCGAGCAAAATAAATAAAAACTAGCAGAAACAGATGCACAGGAACTGCATATGGCAGAATAACAAGAAGCAGACGTTTCAACAATTTCTACTATGTATAAAAAAAACAACTAAAACGGGGGAGGATAGGAGGAGAACATGACAACTTTTGAAAACTGACAAATTTTTAAAAAAACCAATAGCAAATATTAAATATTAAATACTCAATGAATAGGCTTTAAATCCACAATAAACAGAGAGAGAGAGAGAGAGAGAGAGAGAGAGAGAGAGGGAATTAAACAGGAGGCTACCTGCAGGAAAAACAGAGTGAAACACAGAGGCAAAAGGATGGAAAATGCAGCAGAGCAGCGCAAAGAGAACTAATATAACAGGGTGGACCATTTTAAGAGGGTGGACCCAGGAAGAGGGAAGGCTCCTGGTACCCTGCCCCACCCAGAGGAGGGTGGAGCTGATCAGAGAACAGAAGGAATCTGGAGAAGGACGCAAGATGGAGAGCCAAAGGTTACCAGAGGGAGCCACGTGGAGCAGATCTAAGTGAACAAACCGTGTTTAATTCTTGGAGCTGTAGTGACTGAAACAGATGTGGGTGGAGACGTGTAGGGAGGTGACTATGGCAGTGTTTATCTTGATTTTGGTTTTGTTCTTTTCCTCCCACACCTGTCTGGCCATTTCTGACTTTTTTCAATGGGTCCCGGCCAGAAGGTGCTTTAGGCTGGAGGCAGCCTTCAGGCCTGGCTTTGGGCTAATCCCTTTTGGGTGTGGACTTTCACCCACGAGGGGATGGGTAACTTTGGGTGTTTGATTTGGAAACTATATTCTTTGTCTTTTCTGTATTGCACACTCATTGCATTAAAGTGATGCCTCTCTCCCTGCCCTGTAACAGTAACTCTAGTTTAAATGGAGTGCTAAAAGGAGAGGTCAGTGCCACTGTTAAGGGCAGGGAGAGGGGCACCACTGAACCCCCAAACCTGCCTGTTCTCAATAGGTTCCGCCATCCGCTGCATCAAGACAAAACAATTAAGATGTTAATGAAAAGGGACTTTAATACAGTGAATATACAATACGGAAGACAAAGAATATAATTTCTAAATCAAACATCTGAGGTTACCCATCCCCTCGTGGGAAAAAGTCCACCCAAAAGGGATGGGCCCAAAGCAAGGCCTGAAAGCCTGCCATGAGACTCAAGTACCTTCTGGTCGGGATGCATAGAAAAAGGTCAGAAATAGCCAGACAAACCTGGGAGGAAAAGAGCAAAATCGAAAATCACTATAAACCAGTCAACCTCCCCAGGGGTCTTTCACCCACATCTCATTCAACCAGTCCAGGGCCAAGAAATATACACAGTTTCTCATATGTCTCCCTTTGCTCCATGTGGCTTCCTCAGGTCTCCTTCTGGCTCTCCATCCTGCCTCCTTCCTCCCAGATTCCTTCTCTTTTCTCTGTTCAGCTCCACCCTCCTTCCAGGTAGGGCAGGGAACCTGGAATTTCCCCTTTTCCTAGGGACCACTCTGTTATACCACTAGATAAAAAACAGTAACTGATACCCATTCCAATCACTACAACCAAAAAACAAAAAGAAAGTAACAGTAATGACAGTGGGAATATGGAGCAATTGAAACTCTCATACAATGTTGGCAGATTTTAATATGGTGCCATTGTTGTAGAAAATGGTGTGGCAGTTCCTCAAAAATTTAAACAGAACTAATCATTATATGATTGGGTAATTGCACTTCTGGGCATATACCCAAAAAAGTAAACATTGGGACCCTGACAAACACTTGCACACCCATGTTCATCGAAGCCTTAGTCACATCATTTAAAAGGCAGCAACAGCCCCACCCCCATCCCTTCAAGTCCAGCATCACCCTGGATGATGACACACAGGAAGCTTTCTCTTCCACATGGGAAAAAACACCCTCTACAATTTCTCTTCAGCACTGTATTTGAGGTCCTAGCTAGTGCTTGAAGGCATGCAAAAAACTAAGTAATAACACAAAGCAAAAGCAACGTTGTCTGTCTTATTAATGGAAAATGTAAGTAGAAAATCTACGACATTATAAAACTAGTAAGCTTTAACAAGCCTGACTACTACAAAGTCAATATACAAAAATACCAATTACATTTTGATACCAACAAGTCAAAATGGACATTTCATGTTTCCTTTTCTAATTACATAAAAATAAACACCAAGGAATAGATCTAGCCAGAATACATAACCCAAAAAGCATTGAGGCAGTTTTTAAAAATTAAAAATGACTCAAAATAAATGGACAGGTAATATACAGACTGGAATACTGCAAGGTTATAAAACTCATTTTTTTCCCCAAACTAATCTATACATTCAATAAAATTCTACTCAAAATCCCAACTAATTTTTAGGGGTTTCATAAACTGATTCTGAAATGTATGTGAGAATGCAAACAGTAAGACAGTTTTGGCAATATAGCACAGTGAAACCTGCCCCTGCTGGAAATCAAGATTATTACACAGGGCGGCCCCAGTGCTGTAGTTAAGGACAGACACATCACAAACAGAACAAGGCATTTTCTCTGTGACCAAGTAGTCACCACAGGACTGTGGGAATGGGGTGGTACTTTTAAATGAATGCCACTGGGTCAGGTGACTTTAAGGAATGAAATGAGCCTGACCGGCTCCCACAGAGAGTGCTTCAGGCTTCACTAGGCAAGGAGGCACCCGCTCCCAGAACTGCTTCCCCTGACGATCTAGTCCTCATGAGATCGTCACGGAGTGAGGTGACACAAACTAGATGGATCAGGTGACCACTCACCCCAGCTACAGTGTCGTCGGTGAGCCTCCCTCACTGCACATGTCTACGCACAAAAGTGGACTGGTCGTGGGTGTGCGTGCAGAGAGCAAGAAACTAAAGCTAAATGATGCAGGAAAATAGTGCAAGATGGGAGAAGACATCAGGACACAATAAACACAAACCACAAGGGAAAAGATGGATGAAAAGAATCAAATTAAAAGAAAAACTTGGTTCATTTACCAAAACACCATCAAGTTCCCAAAAAGTCACTTGGGAGAAGATTTTTTTTTTTTAAAGATTTATTTATTTATTCGTACAGAACTGGGGTATAGGCCAGAGATGCGGAGGGTGAGAGGATTCACCAGGGACAGAATGGGGAGCAGAACAGGCAGATCCACGAAGTACACTGCTGAGGGGAGCAGCGGGCGGGTCAGGAGAGGTCTGCCGCGCTATGTGGTCACCTCCCGGGCAGGCGGGAATCGAACTCATGCGGAACTGGCTTAAGCTTCTTTGTGCTGTGCTTTAGCCCGCTGCGCCACCAGGGAGGGCCAGGAAGAAGATATTTATGGAAGAAATGAGCCACAGGTTTGGTTCTAGAATATATAGCTAGTTCATCTACAATTAAACCTGCAGGCAACCAAGTAGAAAAATGGGCAAAATATTTTTTAACAGGCACAGGTTATAAGTATGTGAAAAGTTGTTCATCTGCATCCATCACCATGGAAATCATAACTGAAGAGGCCACTCACTACACATTCACCAGAACGGCCAACAGTGAAAATTCTGGAAAACCAAGGGTCAATGAAGACTTGATACCACGGATATTCTGTATGTGCCAGTAGGATTAGCTGCCAGCTTTGAAGATACACATGTGCAGCGACTGTGTGCTAGGAATATGCCCCATGGAAATGCACGGCCATGCCAAGTGGGAAGGACCCCGGTGCCAGGGTAGCACTACACCAAGGGTCCCAAGCTACAAGTCCAAGGCCATCCATCATGGAATGTATTAAGTTGTGGTTTTCATAAAAAGGAAAACTAACTAATACTATCCAAGCTTGTGTGGGGTTTAAAAACAGGGAACCATAAACTACAACTTTAAGGTTCACATTTAGATGACCAAACTAAAAAGAAGAGTGAGAAAGTTATCACCACAAAGTCAGAAGAGGGGTGACTCCAGGAGGGGCAACAATGTGCCATTTCTGGTCCCAAGATGCAATTAAACTGTTACTAACTTTACAACACATTAAATGAAGCCTTTGTATCACTTGGATTTTTTTACAGACAGTTCACAATTTTTGTTTTCAAAAAGTTTTGGGAAGCCCTCCCTGGTGGCTCAGCGGGTTAGAGTGCAGCACTGCAAGCTGGCCACAGTTGCTTCAGGGCAAGTTCGATCCCAGCCCCAGAGGTGACCCACATGGTGCAGCAGACCTCTCCTGTCTACCCCAAGCTCCCCTCAGCAGTGTATTGTCCATCTGCCTGTTCTGCTCCCTACTCTGTCTCTGGTGATTCCTCTCAACACCCCTGCACCTCTGCCCTGTACCCCAGTTCTGTACGCATAATAAATCTTTAAAAAAAAAAAAAGTTTCAGGGGCTACAAGGATGGGAGAGCCCTGCACTGTTCCACCTGTGGGGCTGCAGCCAGTGGTTAAGACCGCATCTCTTGCTTTTCTTACTTCCCAACCCACTGGTAAAAGAACCAATGTGGGACCCATCACAGCTCAGTTTCCAAAATATGACATTTGCTCATGGGTTCAAGAAAGACTGACTAAGTCCTTTGCCCACAAAAATGGTCATGGGGAGCCTCCCTGGTAGCCAAGGGGTTAAGTCTCAAGGTCCACTGCAAAGGCCTGAGTTTAATCCTTGGCCAGGGAGCTGACTCATGGCGCAGCAGACCTCTCCTGACCCGCCCGCTGCTCCCCTCAGCAGTGTATTTCAGTAGATCCACCTGTTCTGTTCCCCACTCTGTCTCTAGTGGGTCCGCTCAGCCTGCACCCCAGTTCTACACAAAAATAAATGAATAAAATCATTTTTTAAAAAATGGCCATGAGGGACAAGTGAGGTAGGAAGAAAAGATTGTTGCTGAGCTCATGCAGAGAACCCCATTAATATCTGAATTAAGACCCAGCCACATGTACCTTGGCACACACGTGTGCATGCATGTGTGTGCACATTAAGTTTTACACACACAGGTTCATTTTGTGACTCCAGATTCTGGGCAATGTTCTATTTCTTGTCCTGTGTAAAAATTAAACAGCTATTAATTATATTTATTTTTTTCATTCAATGTGCTCATGAATATAGATCTATGTCCCCATTTTCAACAGCTGTATGGTATTCTACTGTATTAAGGCATCAAAATTACTTCCGACCCTCCAAATCTCTACTGACACTCAGATTTGGTATTTCTGATTATTTTTAAACCGTGTATGACGGGTATACACTCCCAGACATGGGTGTAAAAATAATTTCCCTAGAACAAATTCTGAAAAGGACAGAAAAGAACACAAACTGTACATTTCATCAGCACCACTTATAACCTGATGCACTAGCTGCCCTATGGAGCTGGTGCCACTTCAATACAATGTTTAGCTATTTTAAAAAGTCCCCAAGTTGCAACCCTATTTAATAAAGAGGAAATTAACACTCTGCACTGTGCTTGCTTTCTAGTCCAAGACAGGGCCACACTATAAATGCCAAAAACAGCATGATAAAGTCGGCAACTTGTTTTCACAAATATTTGGGAGAATTAGTCACTGATACTTGTTTTCCATTAAACAGCCACCTAGGAAGTCCTAGGACATCCATCCCAACAATGATTCTACCAGGCAGTCTACTTTGTAAGTCCCTCTTCTGGAATGATCTTCAACAATAACATAACACAGAGATAATTTGAAGAAGTCTGTTTACATAAAAGTACCTGATTTTAGATTAATGGAACGAATGAAGTTAGAGACTGGTTGCCAGTTGCTGTTTATATGCAAGGCTCTTACTATAAAGGAGCTTAACTCTTCCCTTTTGTGGGCATTGCTGATGTACCACAATCAAGGTGAAGTTCAGTCCCTTGACCAAAGCAAGAACCATAAAACCCATTTCAGGGGCCCTCCCTGGTGGCGCAGCGGGTTGAAGCACAGCACTAAGAAGCTTAAGCCACTTCCACATGAGTTCAATCCCCACCTGCCCTGGAGGAGATCCACATGGCGCGGCAGACCTCTCCTGACCCACTCGCTGCTCCCCTCAGTAGTATACTTCAACGATCTGCCTGTTCTGCTCCCCACTCTGTCCCTGGTGAATCCTCTCACCCTCTGCATCTCTGTCCTGAACCCCAGTTCTGTATGAATAAATAAATAAATCTTTAAAAGAAAAAAAAAAAAACATTTCAACGCAATGTCCCACATTCACAGCAAGACTGCATCTTCCCCTCTTTCCAAAGAGCTGAGAGAGAAGAATAATGTTCTACCCGTGCCCATCTGAAAAGATGCTGAGGTTCAGATTGTTTGAGAACATTACAAAGGTCAGCAGACTGGCAAAGTCCAGGTTTACAGGACAAACACCTCACCTACAATGAGCAAGCGCAGCAGACAAAGGGCACAGCTGTCCACACGGCACTCACCCCAACAGGGTGGCCATCACCAGACTGACCAGAGATGCAAAAGGGTCCTTAAGCATACACAAAATCTCACCAAATAGGAGAAGAAAGGGGCAAATATAAAGAAGAAAACAGTGGAGACGAGGCAGGAATAAACTGAACTTGCATACAACTTTCATTAGAAACCGCTAATGAGCAGGAGTGTAGGAGTGTAGGAGATCACTGTCAAGCAACTTGCACTTCACACATGAGCAGCAAGGGCAGAGCTGAGGCAAGGTCCGAAGGCAGAGCTAGTGACCTTTGTCTGAAGAGCTGGCCTGATACAACCTTCAGCAAGACAGAACTGTCCTGCACCTGCACTGCTGAACACAGCAGCTGCAAGCCAGACATTGCCAGACATGGCCAGACATGGCCAGACGACTGCGGTGGCAGCGGAAGTAGGAATGGGAAACAGAACTTTTCATTTTACTTAATGTGACTTAATTGCATTTTAAGCAGCAATGTGAGGCTAGGGGCTGTCTTGCTGGCCAGCACAGGTCTACACCACACTGGCTGTGAAGGTGAGGGGGGCAGAGACCATAAAACCTAGACACCTCTTAAATTTCCAGTTACTGCACACCATGTGGGAATGATGGTAAATGTGGTCAGATCTCCAGATGCTTAATACTAGTGACTTGCTGAATGATTTCAAAGTGTCACTAAGCTCAAACAAAACCTATCTGTGGATTGGAAACAACCCAAGGCCCCTAATTCTACAGCCTCTCTCATCTAGGTATCTCATGAGTGTAGATTGGGCACCCAAACCATCATGGTTGCCCACATGGGATTAAACAAACATCGCACATGGTTTTCAAAATTCTCCCGAAAAAGCTCCCAAGTTGGCCCTCCCTGGTGGCGCAGCGGGTTAAAGCACAGCACTGAGAATCTAAAGCCACTTCCGCATGAGTT
>NW_004567103.1:82235416-82238350 GCF_000260355.1 Condylura cristata
TAGTGAATACTGACTAAATATGTAAGTAAAAATAAAAAAAAAAAAAAAAAAAAAAGCTCCTAAGTTGACCAACCCATCTCTCCCTGTGAGCAACCTGCAGTCAGCTAGCTAACAACTTCTAGCTCCTCCTGCTGTGGGGTCTCCCAAACTCCCCACACCCCTCTCTAGCTCCAGGTCCTAATCCAGTCAAGAGACCTCACCAGTTGGCCTGGTCCCCAAAGTCTCCAGACTCTCCACTATCCACCTCCCCCACCCCCAACCTGCACATCTCTTTAACTCCTTTAGGCATATTCCAGGCCTCTCTCCAAAAAAGACCACAAAATACTGTAAGTAGACTTTCTAATACTCTTTGTCCTCACCTACTTTCTTGCAGAAAAAAGTTAAGTGAGAGGAAGATGCAACCAACTAGTACCCCGAGACTCTCTGTATTAGCTTAGTAAATCCCCACCACACCTGGGCCACATACCACACCTATAAGCATCCTTATCGTACAAATAAGGAAACACGTAAGGACCATCTGTCCTCTGGCTGCACTTTCAGCAAAAAGTAGAATGCATTCACAATAGCCAAAAAGTGAAAACAACCCAAATGTTCAACTAATGAGTGAATGGCCAAACAGACCACTCAAATCAAATACCACTCAGCAATACAAAACTGGTGATATACTGCTACAGTGCAAGTGAACCTCAAAAATATGACCCAAGGAAAGAAATCAGACACCAACGCCTCCACACATGTTGTATGCATCCACTGATACGAGATGTCCAAAAAAGGCATAGAAAATAGGTAATAGTTAACTACAGTTGGGAGCGTGAATGAGGACTGACAGCCAGTGAGGGGGAGCGAGGTTTTTAATGACAGCATTTCTAAGTCTGGCTTGTGGGAATGAGAGTACAACTCTACAAATTTACTAAAAATAATTGAAGTGTACACTCAACAGGTAAATGGTATGGAATATAAAGTGCACCTCATTAACACAGAAAACAAAAATTCGTTACTAGGCTTATAAGAACTCACTCTCCTCTGTTCTCTTTGGTCATGGAAGAATTCATTAGACCTACCGAAGCAGGTATTATCTATCTAGAAATAGTGCCTGCTGTAGAAAGAAGCAAAGACTAGGGTTGGGAGCTGAGGACTGAGCCTGTGCTGAACAAGGATCCAAACAGAACTTTCAAGAACTCTCCGAAGAGCTAATGGAACACACCTATCTAAACAATTCTCTGTGGTCAGTGAACCACCCCCAGTTGTCCTGAATGTTCTGTCACCTGCCTGCAGCGTTTAGCTTCCCTGTTCCACATGCTCATGATCCTCTTCCCAGGGCCACCTCAAACACAGCCCAGGGCCCTCACACCTGACTGCCAGAAACAAAAAGCTGCTTGCACAACCCCTCCACACCGCCCTACCAGCAGCCTCACATGAGACACTGGATTTTAAATCATTTAGTTCTTGACAGCAGAGACCTAGAGGCTCTGTATTCTACTCATTTCCAATTCATCAGCAGCAACCATCAGGCTAGCAAACAGGGGGGAGGTGGTGGAGGGTGACTGGGTCAGACAGACTGATAAAAATGTAGATAACACAAATTAACCATCCCAATGAACAATCCCAGATACAATGCCTGCTGTTAGGACATCACCATTTTATCCTACTTGGATCCTTACTTCCACCCTAGCCCCCACGGCTCCTATTCTCAGCAAAACCAAAGTGGCTTTTAGAGGGAAGTCCTATCACATCCCCTCCTGTCCAGAATCTTCCTGGGGCTCCCATCTTAGGTGGTGCTGGTCTTTACAATGGCCTACAAACCTTCACAACATGACCTCCCTCTCCACTCTCAACTCATCTACTGCACCTTTGCTTTACGGGGGCCTGGCTGTTCCCCAAATGTTCCAGACACGGTCCCCATCTTGGCATGAGGTGCACCCGTGCACTCACAGTCTTTCTGTCTCTTGTGTACATGCTCTCTCTGGAATGTTCTTCGCCAATATTTGCTTCTAGCTTGTGCCAGCATCTCCCCTTCTCATTCAGGCTTGGGCACCCTACTGAACAGTGTGGGCACCCTCCCTCTGACCACTCTGGCCTTATTTTCCTCGAAAGCACTTACCACTTTCCAATATTCTATATAATTAATTTATGCAGTTAACTTATTTATGGGTTCTCTCCCCCAAGGAGAATTTCAGCTTCACGATGATAGGAGTGACTCCTTCGCTAAGGTCCAGAACCTTATTTGTTGAATAAATGAGCAAATCACACTGACATGCCTAAGTGTAAAAGTGTCTTTACCCTACATTCAAAACTATATCGAACAAGGATGATAAGCTTTTGACCAAGCTCACTCCTGGATAAGTGCTGATAAGTAAGATCAAAATAAAATTAAAGCACCATGATAGAGATGGTACCACATTAGAGGTCCTGGACAAGGTCAAGAGGCCTGGATTCTGGTTCTGCCAACAAATGAGTACAGGCCTGTCGCCTTCTCTCTGCAGCTACATATCTACTCCCAGGGGTCTCTAGGTCCTGCAGGCTCTGTGGTCTGAATTCTGCTCTTCCTTTACCCAGTTCTGCAATGATGCTCCCAGAGGACATTGTCAACCCTGCTGCTGGACTTTGCCCTGGAAATCTCTTGCCTTTTTCAAGGACACACGATGAAACCCCTGCCTGGTTATCAAATATGATGACAGATTCTGTTTATGCTTCTCAATCTCAAATTGACAGCTTTAAGCAGTGACCTCCATGCTTTGTTGATTGCTCATTGCTATTAGAATACCTCATGTATTATTTATAATCTTAGAACCTATTTTAGTCAAACACACTGCAAAATCATAAAATATATGCTCAATAGAACACTTTTTTTTTTTAAAGATTTATTTATTTGTACATACAGAACTGGGGTACAGGCCAGAGACTCAGGGGCAGTGAGAGACTTCACCAGAGACA
>NW_004567103.1:82238450-82241034 GCF_000260355.1 Condylura cristata
CTCATGATCCTCTTCCCAGGGCCACCTCAAACACAGCCCAGGGCCCTCACACCTGACTGCCAGAAACAAAAAGCTGCTTGCACAACCCCTCCACACCGCCCTACCAGCAGCCTCACATGAGACACTGGATTTTAAATCATTTAGTTCTTGACAGCAGAGACCTAGAGGCTCTGTATTCTACTCATTTCCAATTCATCAGCAGCAACCATCAGGCTAGCAAACAGGGGGGAGGTGGTGGAGGGTGACTGGGTCAGACAGACTGATAAAAATGTAGATAACACAAATTAACCATCCCAATGAACAATCCCAGATACAATGCCTGCTGTTAGGACATCACCATTTTATCCTACTTGGATCCTTACTTCCACCCTAGCCCCCACGGCTCCTATTCTCAGCAAAACCAAAGTGGCTTTTAGAGGGAAGTCCTATCACATCCCCTCCTGTCCAGAATCTTCCTGGGGCTCCCATCTTAGGTGGTGCTGGTCTTTACAATGGCCTACAAACCTTCACAACATGACCTCCCTCTCCACTCTCAACTCATCTACTGCACCTTTGCTTTACGGGGGCCTGGCTGTTCCCCAAATGTTCCAGACACGGTCCCCATCTTGGCATGAGGTGCACCCGTGCACTCACAGTCTTTCTGTCTCTTGTGTACATGCTCTCTCTGGAATGTTCTTCGCCAATATTTGCTTCTAGCTTGTGCCAGCATCTCCCCTTCTCATTCAGGCTTGGGCACCCTACTGAACAGTGTGGGCACCCTCCCTCTGACCACTCTGGCCTTATTTTCCTCGAAAGCACTTACCACTTTCCAATATTCTATATAATTAATTTATGCAGTTAACTTATTTATGGGTTCTCTCCCCCAAGGAGAATTTCAGCTTCACGATGATAGGAGTGACTCCTTCGCTAAGGTCCAGAACCTTATTTGTTGAATAAATGAGCAAATCACACTGACATGCCTAAGTGTAAAAGTGTCTTTACCCTACATTCAAAACTATATCGAACAAGGATGATAAGCTTTTGACCAAGCTCACTCCTGGATAAGTGCTGATAAGTAAGATCAAAATAAAATTAAAGCACCATGATAGAGATGGTACCACATTAGAGGTCCTGGACAAGGTCAAGAGGCCTGGATTCTGGTTCTGCCAACAAATGAGTACAGGCCTGTCGCCTTCTCTCTGCAGCTACATATCTACTCCCAGGGGTCTCTAGGTCCTGCAGGCTCTGTGGTCTGAATTCTGCTCTTCCTTTACCCAGTTCTGCAATGATGCTCCCAGAGGACATTGTCAACCCTGCTGCTGGACTTTGCCCTGGAAATCTCTTGCCTTTTTCAAGGACACACGATGAAACCCCTGCCTGGTTATCAAATATGATGACAGATTCTGTTTATGCTTCTCAATCTCAAGTTGACAGCTTAAAGCAGTGACCTCCATGCTTTGTTGATTGCTCATTGCTATTAGAATACCTCATGTATTATTTATAATCTTAGAACCTATTTTAGGCAAACACACTGCAAAATCATAAAATATATGCTCAATAGAACACTTTTAAAGAAAAAAGTTTAAAGATCACTATTAACAGAAGCCATTACGTTCTCACTGCAGCCCAACTCACTGCCCTACCTCCACTGTGACACCCAATGATCTTTTTTTTTAAAAGATTTGTTTATTTATGCATACAGAACTGGGGTATAGGCCAGAGGTGCAGGAGGTAAGAGGATTCACCAGAAACAGAATGGGGAGCAGAACAGGCAGGTCAATGAACTGCACTGCTGAGGGGAGCAGTGGGTGAGACAGAAGTCTGCCACGCCAGGTGAGTCACCTCTGGGGAGGGGATCAAACTCGCATTGAAGTGGCTGCAGGTAGCTGCAGTGCTGGTTCCTAACCCGCTGTACCACCAGGGAGGGCCCGTGACACCCAATGATTTACAGGGTGAAAGTGACATCAACTGAAAAAACTTTACCTCACCAGGACTGGAAGGGGAGAAAAGAAACAGAAAGAAGCCCTCCAGGTGCCCAGTTTCTAGGAAGAATCTCACTGTCAATCAGGAAAAAAGTGAGAGTTAAAAACCACACGTGCCCATGTCCCTCAGACTCCAAATCTCTAAGAAATGTAGAGCTAGTCAGATTTTGTTACCTTGCATACAATGTAAGTGTGTATGTAGTCTTCTACTCCTATATGAAGACTAGGTCTTTGAGCCTGTGCTTTCAATCTGGCTTAGGTAGCTTAGAAATATTTTATGAAAAATCTATTTTATGAAAACCACTCTGTCAGCAATATGAGGCTCACTGCAGAGTGCCAGAGAGCTACCCTCTGTCTGATCTCAAGGACAGAACACTTGATCATTATGATGAAGGTAGCAAGGTATGAACTACACACCTGGTGAGATGTGTAAGCCACATGGCCCAAGACAAACCCACTAGTCAGTTGAATCTTCAGAAACTCAGTACAGGGGGCACGGGGGCAGGGGAGAAAGAGGGATCATCAGGGAAAAGGCTTTGGAATCAGACAAAATGGGGTCCAAACATGATTCCACAACTAGCTATGGGAACTCAAGACAGAATGACATCCCAAGAAAGACAACT
>NW_004567103.1:82245354-82256437 GCF_000260355.1 Condylura cristata
AATACAAAGTTGATTAGTGGTTGTCAGGGGTTTGGAGTAGGGAAAGTAGGGAGATGTGGTAATGGCTGTATACAACTCTGTACATTCTGAATATACTAAACGCAAAACAAAACACTGAATAGTACACTGTGAGTTAATTTATAATTATAGCATATGAATTATGCCTCCATAAAGCAATTTTTAATTACCATTATCATTATTGTTATTGTCATTATTTCCTTTGATTGGAACCAGAGAAAGAGGACACTGATGGAAATAATGATGAAACCCAAGTAAATCTAGCAATACTTTGATTACTAGTGTTGTATAAGCCCCTGGCCATTTCTTAGTTGTGACAAATGTACATAAGGTAGGATGTTAATAACATTAAGCTGGGCAAAAGGTATATGGAAACTGTACTAGCTATACTACCATTCCAGAAATCTAAAACTATTTCAAAGTATTTTTCTAAGTGAAAAATATACAACACTTTCATACTACAGGATACAATGAAGTTACTGGAAAAACTAACTTAAAATCTACATACATTTAATATGGTTAAGATGTCCATGCCATGAATTTTTCTTTTAAAAGAACAACCAACAGAGAAGTATGTATAGTGTGACCTTTTGTTTTAACCTTACATGTAAAGTAAGCATGTATTTGTATTAAGAGTAGGCCTTTGACCTTGTGCTTCACTCTGCATATTGTGAAATATTCATATAAGCACATATAACTGTGAAACTAAGAAAGTCGCAGTTTTTTCAGTATTTTAAATTTTAAACAAATAAATTTCATCCCTTAAGAGGCTGCCTGCCAAAAAGGAAGGGAGGTGCAGGTATTGTCTGTGAAGTGGAGGAGTACACAGAAATACCCTGTGCCAACTATCCCTCCTGACAGCAGAGCACAGGGGAGCAATTACTCACCCCACCAAAGCTTGGTGAACGGTCCCTGTTAGCAGTCTCCTTACTTTTGGGTAGACTTGAGATTCTTCAGGGGAGAGGGAATGGGGAAGGACAGGGATGGAGTCCGGCATTGGAACTTCCTGGAGGGTGAGTAAACCACATACGGAGGGGAGCATACTCCCCAAATTACAGTCTTGTAAAAAAAAAAAAAAAAACTGACAAATTAGGAAAATTTGAGAAAAATTTAAGGTTTTTCTTTTAAAAAAGTGAAAGAGGGCCCTCCTTGGTGGCGCAGCGGGTTAAAGCACAGCACTGAAAATCTAAAGCCACTTCCACATGAGTTCGATTCCCTCCTGCCTCGGAAGTGACCACATGGCGTGGCAGACCTCTCCTGACCCGTCCGCTGCTCCCCTCAGCAGTGTACTTCGTTGATCTGCCTGTTCTGTTCCCCGCTCTGTCTCTGGTGAAGCCTCTCACCGCCCCTAAGCCTCTGGCCTGTACCCCAGTTCTGTATGCACAAATAAATAAATCTTTAAAAAAAAAAAAAGTGAAAGAAATAAGGTAGCTATATCTTTGATCTTCAGGATTCATTTCTCTACCTAGGAACAAGGATTATGACTCACAACAAATGTTCTGGGAAGAAGAATCTCTCACCATGCACCCTAAGCACCTCAGTGACATTTAGGGGTATCTGGTGCTCACTGATCTAGTATCAATGCTGTTGTGACAATCTCAGCAGACAATATAAATTTGGAGTTGATATGAGGGTGAGTGCATCTTTCTGAAGTAATGGGTTTCCTACATAAAGGATAAGTACTTAAGTGACAGGGGGGAAAAATGTTTTTACTAGTATGCTCACTCTTCTCCAATGTAGAAAATCAGCAGTTTCCTCCCACAGTTACCAGATTCTACAGGGGGCGACAGCATGTCCAAAGGTGCAAGTTATGCTAATATCAAAGTCAATGGTTTTCATTAAAGAATCAGCAATTCAAGTGGATGGCTGGATCAAAAAGGTGTGGTACACATACACAATGGAATATTACTCAGCAACCAAAAAAGATACGCACATGCAACATGGATGGAGCTGGAAAAGGGCATGCTTAGTGAGATAAGCCAGAAAGAAAAGGGGGAAATAATGGATAGTTTAACTCATAGCAGGAGTATAATGAACCAGGCAAGAAAATAATCATAATAATAATAATGAACAGCTATATACCAGAGACATTTTATGGGGGTGGAGTGGGGAATGGGATCAAAAACAGTGGGGAGAGGGAAATGCACTGGACTATGGTGATGGCACACGGGTGATCTAGTGATGGGAAACTCAAGGGATTACAACTGCGATGGAAAAAGGCACAAATTATGTAAAAATATACTATTATATTATTTTAAAAAATCAGCAATTCACAGAAAGGAGCTTGCTAGTGCTTAGTGTTAAACAAGGTGGTCTTGTTTTCTGGGCTTTTTTAAGGTGAAACATTCTACCTCTGACCAATGGACATAAAATGGACTTGCAGAGCCTCTGACCAGCACATGCTCTGACCATCACCATCTGCTCCCCTGCACTGAATAAGCATCTGCTAAAGGACATGAGCGCTTAACCGGCAGGGGAACCAACACAGGGCAAGTGTGTAGCGCTCAGTAGATCTGAATCGCTCCCTATGTCTCTCACCCCTTTTCCTGCATTCTGCCTTCACTTATTTATCAAGTTCCCCAGTGAGGAACTAAGAACTTCAAAACCACATGACGCTAGAACACAACAGAACTACTCTGACACTGAAAGAGTCCTTTGATCCTTCAGTTAGAAGAAGAAGGAAAAAAAAAAACAGTTCAGAATAGCTCCTTCGAAAACTTTCAGATAAATATCATTTGGAAACTTTTCAGTTTGGGAGCGATCCCAAATTCATTTACTTAGCAGCACAAAAACACCAACAAGGAGGTTTCACCTCACCGGGGGTTTTGGGCTGTTCAGGGTTTTGTTTTTAGGTTCCACCTTTCAATGATAATGAGAACTGAGTTTGATTTCGTTTTTTTTTTAAGAATCTACAAAAGGAGGCCCAGTACCTTCTAAGTACCTGTACCTTCCTTGTGAAATGAAGATGGTCTGTTGGAAGTGCCTATCTCACACTGAAAACAGATGTACGTAAAAGCAATGTGATCTCACCCAAAGAGGGCGAGGAACAGTTTAAGGAGGAGGTAGAAAAAAATCAGCACAAAAATCTATGTGTGGGCTGAGCCCTCCTCCTCCATTCCAGAAGTTCATTCATGCTTTCAAACACACAACGAATGGTAGCTTTACAAAAAAAAAAAAAAGTTGTACATGCCTACACACTTAATGAATTCACTTAAGAAAAATATGCCAACTTGTTCTAGAGAGAAAGCTTAACAGCAGGATAGAGAAATGAAAATAAATTTGTCACTGTAATTTCTCCTAACTCCTATCCTCTTGGGGAAAAAAAAAAGATTCTGGGAATTAGGAATTGGAAATAAATTCTCAGCTCTGAAAGGTGATCATCTTCTCTACTCCTTCCTACTCATTTCAAATTCTGATTTCAAACTTCAAAAAGCAGACAGGTCCATGTCGGAGGAAACAGCAAAACAGAATGGGTAAAGGATGAACGTGAAAGTTCCTGGTGAAATTATTTCAAATGAGGACTTCACTGTGCACTCAAAGGCAGTGAAGGAGCCTTACCATCTACCCTTTCCTATACAAAGGCTCTATCAGAATCCATGTACTATCCTGAGACTGTCAATTAATTTCTCCAGCCAAGCACTAGACAAGCTCAGTTACAATCCTAAGAGGTTTAATTCCTCCTATTAGGGCTTCTGCCTAATTAAAAAACCACAGAAGAGGAATTATCAAAGGTTTGAAGCACAAAGGGCCTCAGTCCCAATCCTATACCTGGTCTCCAGTCTCAGCAACAAGTTTATCATCCGGGCTCACACCCAAATCTGCGGAGCTCCAAAACCCACCTCTTTCCTTGGCACTCTTTCCTCCCCAGGGTATCAAGAAGTAGGAATCAGAATCCAGAGACTCCTAAGTTGAAGACAAAAGCCAAACATGCACTTATATAAAGTTGTACTCCAGAGAATCTATGACAGTATGGAAGTACAGAAGATTGTACCCAAAACAACCTAGAGAGATGGGGAGGAAAGGAAATCCAGTGGCCTTTAAACAAGTGAAATTTTCCTGAAACACCGTTCTCGAAGAAAACGGAGGGCAAGTTACAACCCAGAAAATGCTCCAAGAGGATGGAGGTGCGGGGGGTGCGGCGGGGGGCGGGGGGGGAGCTCCTAAAGCCTGGCTTCCAGTGGGTAGTTACAAGGCACAGAAGGACTGAGACACTGGAGCAAGGAGGATACAACGGACAGGAGCTACTGAGGGAAAAGCAGAGAAGCTGTGCAAACAGGAGAGGGAGGCAGGGGGAGCATCTGAGAACTGGACAGGCTGCGAACCCCTGCACTAGACTCCGTTCTATGCTAAATCTGTGACACGGAAGTTTACTGTTTGTCTCTCACCACAAAAGTATGAATGAAAAACCAAATAATTTATTACCCACCCTGGGGAACTTCAAGATTCAAAGTGAGTGCCCTTCCTGATTACACCAGGACAGCAGGCAAACATCAGGACTGACCTGGGCAAAATGGACACACGGTCCCTGTCGGCAGCAGTGTCTCAGAGCGAGAACTGCTACAGTTCTGCTCCCTCTCCAACGCCAAGGAAGCGCTCAGTAAATGTTGGCTGAACAACTGGTCTACCAGTCTTCATTCTAAATTTGCCAAAAACAACCTGTGTGCTCTTCCTGCCAGAGTTGCTTTGTTGCCAACTCCAATAGGCACAGTGGTAGCTATGAGAAGCAGGTGCACTTCAGTAAAAAGAATTTTTAATTAAAAAGCCAAACCCTCTGTAAATTATCTTTTAAATGGACATCATTCACATTCACAGCCAATGCTCTGGCCTCAAGCCTTTTCCCACATGACCTGGCATGTTCACTTTGCCCATGGCTGGGAAAGGCTGTCAGAGAGCCCTGGGAGCCACAGTGACAGCTGATGGCCCCTGTCTCCAGCCAGAGCCTTTTCTGGAGGGCACACTCCTTTGGCCATTCTCTGAGTTAGCAAATCCAAACAAAGATCATCAGTTATGCCCAGCGGCTCTACAAACTCCCGTCTAGAAGCTTAGAACAATACCAAGAGTCACATCACACAAAAAGAAGATGAAGATCCCAAAATTTGTTCAAATAAGTCCTTTCCTTTTTCAGGTCAAAAGCTCATAAGTCTTCCACAGAGGAAGTACTAACAAGCTGAGCTCTGGAATCTGCTTCTTTTTTGAGGAGAAAATACCCAGAAAACCCAAGTGCAGACTCCTGCAGAGGGGATGCAGGGCAGACCAGCAACAAATTTCCAAGAGGAGTTAGCTGGGCTCCAGGCCTTCACTTCTCTTTGAGATTGACAGCTGTGAGTCCTATTATTGGATCTCTAGCATTCTTCTCAGGTTTCACAAGTTTTAAACCCAAGCTACCAAATAATCCTAATGAGACCAACCCATAAACTATTCAGGTACCGCTGAAGCAACTGTTTCAAGGTACCCTCACAATGGAGATGGGGGTGGGGAATGAAAGAGAAATAGGGAAGAAACCAGTGTAACCTCTGGTCAGACATCAAAGGGCCTAGCATTTCTTGGGTCCAGTTATCAGATCACATGCTAAGGGTGAATGAATTTCCACTTTAATAAACCCTGGAATTATTTAATGACAATACAACTATATTGTATTGGAAATATTCTGTGTTACATTCTACTTTGTGTAAAAGGACTAGTTTGTTAAATGAAAACATGTGAAGAAAAATGACATGGGCTAGTTTCTTTTACTGAAACGAGCTTTGTTTGCCAGCAGAATTATGACAGAGAGCTAAAGAGATGTCATTTATAGACATAATTCCTCAGATGTCTGCAAATAAGATTTTCTCAGGCCAAGGAGATTCAAAGCTCCAAAGCAGTTAACACTGTAAACAAAAATCACTCTATTTTTTTAGGATTTACTGCATGCACAAATTCGTATTAAATTACTACAGATCTCATCACTAATTTTGATAATAATAACTACATTCCAATGTCAAATGCGCAAATGATTACCCAACTCTCCCTCATCAGTCTAATAAAACACTCCTAACCTGACTTTTCCTCATTTCACTGAACTATGTTCTACTAACCTCTTGCTCATTACCAGATCATTTTAGGCCTAATTTTTTTTTTAAAGATTTATTTATTCATACAGAACTGGGGCACAGGCCAGAGATGCGGAGGGTGAGAGGATTCACCAGAGACAGAGTGGGGAGCAGAACAGGCAGATCGACGAAGTACACTGCTGAGGGGAGCAGCGGACGGGTCAGGAGAGGTCTGCCACGCCATGTGGTCACCTCCCGGGCAGGCGGGGATCGAACTCATGCGGAAGCGGCTTTAGATTCTCAGTGCTGTGCTTTAACCCGCTGCGCCACCAGGGAGGGCCTTAGGCCTAATTTTTTAACTTTGCAAGTACAGTCAGGGACACCTCTGGGAGCTGCTCAAAATTCCTCAATGCTTCCTCTCCACCTGTTTAAAGGACAGCTTAACTTCCTTGGGGTGGTGTCCACACCCTCCAAGCAACAACTGTCTGTCTATATAAGGGTTCTGAACCCGAAGAGCCCAATTTCAGATGTCAGTTCTACCACTTATCTTCTCCTGTCATAGAGGAAGTACAACAGTAATAAGATGGTGGGATTAAATGACACAATGCACCTGAGAGCTCAGTAGGGGTTTGGTAAGTAGGACAATAATAGCTATTATCATTATCCCCAACTTCAATCATCAAACAAGTATTTCCAGGCTTCCAGTGTCCAAGCACCTTACTTACATTACAGAGTGAACCCCAATATTGCTATCCTGAGCTTCTATGTGCTTGGGGGAGGGTTCCACTCCCTAGCATCACTAAACCCTCAACATGGATTCTTCCCCATACTCCTGCAGTCACACAGCTTCACTCACACACCTCCAATGTCCCCTCCCAGGCGAGCACTTGCAGGAAGCACGTCCTGCCAGCAGCTTCCCACTGAAGGCTATTTACACTCTCCAGCTCTCTGAAAGCTGTGTAACAGACTGCACAGGTCCTCTAGTGCAAACCACCTCTATTCTGCCACACACTTGCTTGAAAGCATGAATATCATTTTTTCTCTCAACAACTAAATGTCTCATCCCCTCAAAAAGGAAAAAAAAAGTGAAATGGGCAAATAAATCTCTAACCTAATTACCCTCTCATCATCCTAGATTAAAACAAGGAACCCAAAGCAAACTCTGCACTATAAAGAGTTGTCAGGAAAGGAAAAAAACAAAAACAAAGCCACCTTTAGACTCCCAATAATTACCAAGAGTTCAAAGCTTCCACTTGGCTAAGAGATCCGGTGTCTTTCTTCCTGTGACTAGCTTTGTCTTCAAAGATGGGGCAGGTAAAGCCTTAGTGCGCTAGTGAAGTTAGCCTCACTGTTCTGAGATTTTTTTGTCCTAAGATTTTCTTTCCCAGTTCTTTCCAGGTTCCTACTAGGCCTAACAGCAAGTCAGATGGCTCCTGTATTTTCACTCCTTTAAATATTCTCTCCAATATCCACCTGCTGCTGACACTAGAAGAGATGAACCTTCTCCACAAGTTTTATTTGGAAGATGCAATGTTTGAAAGGATAGAAGTGTTACTATAGCCTCCAGCTGTCCTTAGCGAGGGTCACAAGATTCTAAATAGTCTTAGGAAAGCCATGGGCCTTCCAGAGTCCTAACTGGTCACCCCTCATTACTTCTACCTACCCAATTAGTATTTATTAAGCACTCACCATGTCCCAAGCACTATTTTAGGCAATGGAGACTCTGTAAATAACATGTCAAGTAAGGGCTCTGCCAGGAGGAAAAAGATTCAAGTGGGAGAATTTCCAAAAGGGATAAAGTAGTTAACCCACTGAGGGTAGAGACCACTTAACTAGAGGCTTCAAGTCAAGGAAAGCTTACTAAAAGGTAAGATTACAGCTTACAACTCAAATAAGATAGAGCTTACAACACAAATACCCATGGGAAAGCTGAGTAATCATCAGAAAGATCTCTAAAGCAAATCTAGAGATAGCAAAGCCTGAGTGGCTGGAAAACAGTAAAAAGCAGCAGAGTAGGGAGAAAGTCAAGAGACAGCGAGCGCCAGGCAGGGGCACAAGATAAGTTGTGGTTTTTTCTAAGTATAATGAGAAAACACTGGAAAGGTTAGGATGACACATGACAGAATCCAAGTTATGATTTTAAAAGCTTATTCTGTATACTATATGTATTAAAGGTTCACAAGGGCAATATGACAATATCAACAGTGGCTGAGAGTATGCTCGGGATTCTGTCATTTCCCGGTTGTGTTATTTTGGGCACATTATATCCTCTGAATGTCTCAGTTTCCTCCTCTGTAAAATGGAGCTAAAAATGAGTATATCATAATTGTTTTAGTTTCTGTTTTAAAGGCAAAAGCAAAAAAAAAAAAACTTTTTTGAGGTATCCAGGTTTTTAAAAATATCACAAATATGGGCCCTCCCTGGTGGGGCAGCGGGTTAAAGCACTGCACTAAGAAGGTTAAGCCACTTCCGCATGAGTTCGATCCCCGCCTGCCCCGGAGGTAACCACATGGCATGGCAGACCTCTCCTGACCCGCCCGCTGCTCCCCTCAGCAGTGTACTTCGTTGATCTGCCTGCTCTGCTCCCCACTCTGTCCCTGGTGAATCCTCTCACCCTCCACATCTCTGGCCTGTACCCCAGTTCTGTATGACTAAAAAAATAATCTTTAAAAAAAAAATCACAAATAATGCAAACACTTACACCAAGAAGCTTCTAGCATATTAGTCAGCTTCTGTTTCTCTAAGAAAGGAAATGAATAGTTGATACGATTTTATTAACAAAGTAGAACACGTCCTTCCTTTTAATTGTTGGGGGGCTACTTCTATGGAAGGAGGATGGAGCAGGCCCAAAATGTGAGCCAGAACTTAGTGTATCCTCCAGTAAACATTGTTTCTTAAAGATGGAGACAATCTTCCTCTGGCTAGCAAAGGATTTCCTTCTCTAAATGAAAAATAGTTCTGCGGCTAGTTATTCATGCTGAGCATCAGCAGCATGGGAGAGTCCCACATGCCTAATTGTTCATTTTCTAACAGCTGCAGACAGAATCTAATGAACGCTTAATGATTCTGGGGGCTTCCAACCAGCCAGGCATCCTGTGTTACACAGCATACATAGTTTCGAGTACAAGCAGGAAGCCTCGCTTCCCCCTTGAATTGAAAGGGGGGTGGGATGTGACTGTATAGACCAATATTTCTTTCACAAGGTCAAAACTACACTTTATATTCCTAAATTTCCTTCAGTGGGACCTTATATAGCACTCATTATTTTTCTATTTAGAATTTTCTGGAAATAAATCACAATATAAAATAAATTACTAACAAAGAGTAGGATAGATGCCAAGGCATTCATCCAGCCAAAACTCATTTTCCGGATTTATTGGATAGGAAGAAAACAAAGAATATTCCTGGCTGATTCCCAGGTGTCCCTCCCACTGCCTACACGCCTTACTTCATCCTCATGAGAGAGGAAAGTCACCCATGGGATTTGGAGACCCATTAGAATCCTCCTTTACAGAGGCACGAATGCTTCATAGGAACCATTTCTACAAATTCATTTTCTGGTCAGTTCCTCTGTATTAAGATACAAGTGTAAGGACTTTTTTTTTTTTTAAACAACAAGGCAAATTAAACAAAAAATATACAAAGAAAAAGTCATTTCAAACACAAACAGTAGTTACTATACCATTGAAATATTCAATAATTAAATCTAGTAAGCAGAGACACAGAGATAAATAAAATGACCTCACCTGCAAAATTATAATATAATTGCAACAAATACGTAAATGGCCACCATGTAAGATCAAACACAGGCGAAAGTAAAGTGTGGGATGAACACACTAGAAGGACCGCCATTGAACAGGAATCTCAAGTGGGAAAAATTGGCATGGGCTTTAAAGAAACATAAAAAGGAGCTTGACATGATCCAGGGGAAAAAAAAAAAAAAAGGTAAGGCACACAGAGGAAAGAGAATGAAACAGGAGAGAAGAGTTCCAAGTTCAATGACGCTGTCTTATAGGAAGACAAGAACAGTATGCATGGGAGGAAAATACTAGGGAAGTGAAAGCAATGCCCAGATGCGAAGTATAGGGAAGGAAAGGAAAGGGGAAAATTTGAACAACACCTCAGATAAAGTAACTGGTGAAATTTTCTTATGGCTTTCTGTTATTTTCAGTAGGCATATATTCCTAAATATGGGGGAATGGGAGACATACAAAAAGAATTATCTAGGGGGAAAAAGTGCACTAAAATTTGTTGACAATTGGATTGTCTTTTTTTGTCCTAAGATTTTCTTTCCCAGTTCTTTCCAGGTTCCTACTAGGCCTAACAGCAAGTCAGATGGCTCCTGTATTTTCACTCCTTTAAATATTCTCTCCAATATCCACCTGCTGCTGACACTAGAAGAGATGAACCTTCTCCACAAGTTTTATTTGGAAGATGCAATGTTTGAAAGGATAGAAGTGTTACTATAGCCTCCAGCTGTCCTTAGCGAGGGTCACAAGATTCTAAATAGTCTTAGGAAAGCCATGGGCCTTCCAGAGTCCTAACTGGTCACCCCTCATTACTTCTACCTACCCAATTAGTATTTATTAAGCACTCACCATGTCCCAAGCACTATTTTAGGCAATGGAGACTCTGTAAATAACATGTCAAGTAAGGGCTCTGCCAGGAGGAAAAAGATTCAAGTGGGAGAATTTCCAAAAGGGATAAAGTAGTTAACCCACTGAGGGTAGAGACCACTTAACTAGAGGCTTCAAGTCAAGGAAAGCTTACTAAAAGGTAAGATTACAGCTTACAACTCAAATAAGATAGAGCTTACAACACAAATACCCATGGGAAAGCTGAGTAATCATCAGAAAGATCTCTAAAGCAAATCTAGAGATAGCAAAGCCTAAGTGGCTGGAAAACAGTAAAAAGCAGCAGAGTAGGGAGAAAGTCAAGAGACAGCGAGCGCCAGGCAGGGGCACAAGATAAGTTGTGGTTTTTTCTAAGTATAATGAGAAAACACTGGAAAGGTTAGGATGACACATGACAGAATC
>NW_004567103.1:82256537-82292227 GCF_000260355.1 Condylura cristata
GGAACAATTTTAAAAAGAAAAGGAAAAAACCAACAATATTAAAACTAAACCTCCACTAACCAAAGTTGGACCACTACTACTCTGCAGGATTCACAAAAGCAGGTTTGTTTGATTTTTAAGCAAAAGACCAAGGTAGAGGAAGGGGTATAAACAAAGTGACATTGCGATAAAATTCTTAAACTTTAAGAATATGTAGTCGTCTTTAAAGTGTCTTTGCTACACTAAGAAAGCATATGCCAATAATTTAGTTCTCTATCCTTTAAAACATTTGTTAGACAACGTTATTGCAGTATTTGACCCAGATTTATCATGATCTGTGTATACATTCACTGGAATTAAAAGGAGGATATCACATTTCTTCTTAACCCATTAATTAATTCTGATATTAAGTATGATATTATCCTGTCACTGCAAGGCTGTAATGTTGGGTTAAGGAATAAATGTTTCAGTGCACAAGCCAACAGCACACATAAAATGGGTACAAATAAAACTGGATAATTCTGAGTGAGACTGCTGGATTGTATCAACGTCAATATTCTAGTTACAATGTGTATCATAGCCTGGAAAAATTTAATTATTTTTGGAAAATTGAACAATTGTACAAGAAATCTCTATTACTTCAGACAACTTCATGAATCTGTAATTATATAATATTCTCAATGTTTTAAATATGGACATCCTTAGCGGTAAACACAAAACAAAAAATTAACCGGCACCTCTGTCCTATGAAACCCTATTTAGGTTCACCACACAATAGACTAACAACAAAAGTGGGAAGCTTTGGAGCTGCTTATATAATTAAAAGTATAGAAATGTATCAGACTCTAAATCTCAGTGACTACCAAGTAAAAAAAAGAAAAAGAGTTTATTCCTCTGGCTACAGTTTTCCACAGTCTTATAAGGAGGTAAGGACACTACTGCTTCCCATTTCACAAACTGGGAAGCAAAGATCCCAAGGTAAAGTATTCCTGCCTATATCTATGCACCTGAGTGGAACTGAGCAAAGTCAAGGTTGACAGCTCAGCATAAAAATGCCAAAAGGCAAAGAAATTTCCTGTTGCAAGGGGAAAGGGAGAAGGAGGGAGAGAAAGTGTAGAAGTTAAATGCACCCAAATTGATATTATTCAATGCATGGCATCTCAGTGGCATTGATAAATAAACCAAGGTTCACGACCCACTGAGTAATTCATGTTATACCCTATGGAGAAGGTGACACAGTTAAAACCATGCCCAGCACCAGAGGGTGCAAATGCCCATCAGCACCCAGACAAACCCCTGCGAATCTGACAGACAGCTCTCTACCTTGGAAAGGCATGATGACACTTACCTTTCACTTACATTTCCTCACTTGGCAGTCAAAAAAATCTCATGGAATACCATGAGCAAGGCAGACTAGGGGTTTTTCATTTATTAGACCAATTTCACCAAGCAGCAAGTGTGTGCCAAGGTGTTCAGGACAAATTATTAAAAAAAAAAAAAAAAAAGGTACAGCATTTGAGAGAGACAGACAATAAGCATATCACCATAGCACAAATTAAGCTGTGGCAAATTCTACTAGGAAAACACTGATGACATATAAGGGGGGTGGGGGGGACTCATCGCTTCTAGTCTCAAGTCAAGAAATAATATTCTGTGGAAGATCAAAATTCATGGAACATAATGTAAGCAATCAGAAAGCCGGTTCCAAGAAAGAACAATGCTGTGAAATATGATAAAATTTCTGAAACACAAAACTGACTACCCCATGCAAGAAAAAAGGAAAGCTGACAAAGAAAGAACAGAGCAGTGGTACTGAATCACAGACTGCACCACTTTGTAATCAACGTGAATGACCAACTGAATGGTTGGAGCCTACAGTTTGCCTGATCTATAAAATCCATAGTCCAGGCAGGATAACAATCATACTCTTACTTTTACATGTACTTGTTAAAGGAGACCAGAAAGGTCAAAAAACTGGATTACAGAATGTACCAAAAAGTCAACTCAGAAATCTACTAATTTTGGGAAATCATAACTGTCTTTAAGACAGAGAAAACAGGCCTTCCTAGAGTCCCCAAGAACAGTCACCTCAAATAAGCTTTACTGTTTTTTGTTGGAGGTGAGGAGGTGGGATGCAGAACCTCCAGCAGGGGTAGATTCCAAAACAAAACATAGTACCTGCTCTCCAAAGCTAATAATCCAATAGGGAGGCCATCCACAAACAGGTCATGTCCACACGGTGTGGTACCAGGTGAATGTGCGTCCTTGTTTTCAAGGATGACAAGGTGTTCAGAGTTCATGTCAAACAATTCCTGCCAATACTCAGAATCAGTCATCTCTCTAAGTTACCCCAATTCCTTTTACTGGGCACAAGCCCTTTCACATTGGTTCTGTGCTATTTTGACTTAAAAGAGCTCTTGCTGACCAATATGTTCATATATAATAGGCTGAACATAACACATTTTAAATTCATTAGTTATATTAACACTTAAAAATAAAACCCTCCTTGATCATCTTTGGCTGGTAGACACCAATTCTTATTCTGAAAATTGATGAATCGAAGGAAAAATAAAAGAAATTGCCTTTCCTAGTTAATAAATGAGCGTTCTTTAAGGAAGAATTACAGGAAATAACAGAATAAGAAAACTGTCCTATTGTTATCTAAGAACAATCCATTTAGGTATCAATCATCAACTGCTACTAAAACCATTAAGTAAAAGGCTGGAGTCACAGCATAGGGATCAGTGATAGCACCTGAACCCACTAATCAATCCTGGCACCAACAAGTAAACCAGGGCCCTCCCTGGTGGTGTAATGGGTAAGGATGCAGCACTACAAGCGAGCCACGGCCACTTCAGTACAAGTTTGATCCCCAGCCAGGAGGTGACCCACATGCCACGGCAGACCTCTTCTGTCTCTCTGGCTGCTCCCCTCAGCAGTGTACTTTGTCGATCTGCCTGTTCTGCTCCCCACTCTGTCTCTGGTGAATCTTCTCACCACCCCTGCTTCTCTGGCCTGTACCCGAGTTCTGTATCTATAAATAAATAAATCTTAAAAAAAAAAAAAAGTGAGACACCAGACAATATGGGCTGTTAATGTGCTACAGGTGGATGAACACCCCAGCGCCTAAGGAACAGGGGTAAAAAAAGAAAAACAAAACTTAATAAGGATGCTAGAATTAAATCTAACCAACAGCTTTCCAGAAACATAAGAACATGCTAAGTGACACAGTGACATATAACAACGCAATCAGTTTAAATCCAGAATGAGGATTCTACAGCATAAATGATATTGTTTCCTCAACAAATAAAATTACATGATAAAAAGATGAGTGGTGGTATAGCACCAGCAAGACATGGACAGGCTTTCTATGATCAGGGCAGGCCCGTAAGGAGAGTTCTGGAGCCCTCAGTGGCTTTCTCAGACTTTTAATGATCTGTCTACACCATTTGTCATAGGCAACCGGGTACAGGGCAGGTGGGGAGTGGGGGGAGCAGGAGGCTGCAGGCCTCCTAGACCCCCCAGCAAATCTTTACTCTTCCTGGGCTCTCTGGTGCTCTCTCATGGGCTCTCCACTGGTCTCTACTGCACGCTGCTGCCCTTATATGCTCCACCTCTTGGCTGAGGGGTGTCCACCCACGCTCCTAGCACTGCCATCAGGCATGCATGTAAGCCCACAGATGCCAACTGGAAAAAACCTGATCAATTCCTAACACCCTACAGGGGCAAAAACTTAACGAATCTTAACAAAAACTTAAATGTAACAGGTAACACTGCTTGGCTCCAGATTGAAACAAATCAGCTGTAAAACAGATATTCTGGGACCCACAGGAAAACTGATTGTAGACTACTTAGCAAATAATTTTTAGGAATTTTTGGTAATTTTGTTGGATGTGACCATGGTATTATGACTACTATGAAGTCCTATTTGTTTGCAATACTGATTTTACAGAATTGGACACTGATTTTAAAGTGATAAGATGTGCCCACAGTCCTTTAAATACTACAAGGCAAAAAGTGGAGGGAGGACAACAATGGTAGGATGCTGACAATGCTGAGGCTGGGCTAAGTAAATGGAAGAGCAGGATTCACTGTTTTCTTCTCTTTTAGGTATATATCCCTTAAAGCTTCCACAAAATGTTGAAAAAAAAAGAGAGAAAACTTATACATGGATAATCATTATCTTATTGTTTAAATGGAAAAAACTGATATGCAACGCAAGTCTTGATAGGAGACAAATTAGGTAATACATAAAAAAGAAACATCATGAGGCCACAGAAAAGACCATATTTCAAACATTTTTATTCAAGTAAACTGGTTTGTTGTATCAGTTTCAGATGTACAGCACTGTAAATTTGTAGCTACTAATTTTTACATTAAGTAAAACAAGACAAGAAACAAGAGGCTGTAAGAGAGCGATTCTGTGATCTATGCATAGAGGAATACCAAGAAGGATGTTCACCAAAGTGCAGGGACTTTGGGTGGCAAAATATCGGGCCAGTGATCCTCTTCCCACTGTTCTTTGGGAGCTGTTTATGAGGCATTCATTGGTATAATTAAAAAATTTTACAGGGGGAGGGAGTGGCGAGTGTTTTTTATTTTTAGTTTCCCAAATTTAAAATGAAGTTGAAAATAAGGTTCTTCTAGTGATCGAATGGCACAAATATTAAAAGCAATTATCACAAGAACTGGCATATAATTAGATAGTCAAAAATGTTACAGCTCTTCCTGTTGTTTTTCACATTTTAAAATCGTAATAAAGCAAATGTTCTTTAAAACAAAACACCCACATATTTCCCTTCTCTTCCTTCATTTAGTTATTTGTTGACATCCAGTAATGTTCATTTCAAAAATTAAAACAATTCAGTCTTCATTAGTACATCCCATAATGGTTCCTTGAAACCAAATTTTTATAAGTACAGTATTATCCATGCCAGACTGTCTTTTTATGACTATCATTTAGTCAGAAGTGTTTTTTCACTCTCATTTCAAATGCCTGTAAAAATTAAGTACTCTCCCAGGATCAGGAGTGTCTGTAATTTAGCACTAAGACGACTAAAGTATTTGGAGGGACATGTGTGGATTATATGTGGAAATCTTCACATATGGGTCTGTTCTTTCTTGCTTCTTTTTTAAAGATTGAGATATTCACATATAAAACTCCTTCTCCTAAAGTACACAATTCAAAATAAAGAAAATTTTATATACCACTTTTCCCATCACCCTTTTGTAAGCTCAGAAATGCACTATATGTCATAAAGAAAAAAATACACACTTTAGCAATTTTCAGTATGTGTGTAAGAATTTGTAGCTATCACCACTACCTAATTCCAGAATATCTTTATCCAAAAAGAATCCTGTTACCCATTAGCAGTCACTCCCTTCTTATCCTTCTTTGCCTCCTCAGTCCCTGACAATACAATAATAATACAATACAATAACTGTACAATAATACAATAATATTATGTTACCATAATAGTAATATATGACAATGCATATTTTAATCATATGTATATAATTGATAACATATTTGTAAAACATATAATTAATATATCATATAATACAATAATCATTCTAAGGCTATTTTGCTAGGAAAGGGGATAGAAAGCTTCAACACACCCTTCATCAGTTAAAAGCTCTTCATTTTACAAATTATGAGATATACAAAGAATATGCTTCAAGTACACACATACCATTATACACTGGTAAAGATAAATAAGCATTTTCTTCGAGAATCCTCCTCCTACTATAGAGCAGAAATCAGATCTACCAGCCAGATTTGGGCTTACTCTGCATTGCTAATCAACTCTGAACATTTGGCCATGGCATATTTCACAAGCTTCTATCTCAAAATTCTGAGGCAAAAACAAAATTAAATCTAGCAGTTACCCAAAAAAGTAAACTAAATGTAAAAGAGGAGTAAATTAAGTCATTAAAATAAGCTAAATTCACAGCAATGTTTGCTCATTTAGCTGGCAAACTTATCAAAACAGTTCACGTATTATATGTTGTAACAGATTTCCTACAGACTTTTTTTCTTTAATCTTTTTAAAGTAACTAGATAAAGTGGGGGACAAGAAGGGTTGACACAGCTAAATATGTTTAGTGGATTCTTGTTGCTAACTGCAATATTGCTAGAGTATTGCCCTATTTTAAATATGAAAAGTTATTTTATTTTTACCAAAATTCCAAAAGTAAAATTACAGCATACTGTAAATTTTCAATGATCCTTTTTAAACTTCAGATATGCACTGCTCTTACCAAAGGCATTGCTTTTTGCAACAAAGCCAACATCTGTTTACTACTTCATGTTACAGAAAATACAGTATCACCCCTATCATATTTTGTCCTATATCTCCTCAAAAGTAGTTGCTTAAGAAAAAACATTGACTGTTTATAAAAACAATATATGCCTGCTGTGGAAAATTAAAACACAAAGGTATGTACATAAAGTGAAAACCTACCAGCATGTTGTTAGTATTTTCACATATCTCTTTACAGATCATGTTTTGTACACATTTAGTATAGGGTTGAGCTCTTTCTTTATATGTTTTACACCTGCCTTTCTCAATTAACATTAGAATGTGTCACTGAAAATTCTTCATAAACTATGCTGCAAAGTACACCACCTTCTGGAAAGACACATGGAAATACTGACACATATTTATCTTACATTCTCCAAATGCTGTGTGTTTGAGGCTTTTCACAAATTTAAAAAATTGACTTCAAGCAAATGTTAATCTTTCATTTCTTTCATGGACACACATAACACGCACAGAGGCTACACAGTTTGGTACCAAACAACCTGGTTATTTTCAAACAAGTGTCATGCAGAGTCATTGCCAAAAGCCACATTCCTGTCAGAGAAAAAATATCATCCATAACATTAGCACTTAGGAATGAACAAACAATGGGTCACAAATTCCTTAAACCACTTAGAAATGCAAGGCTATGCCCTCAATCAGTCAAAAAGCATTCTCTCCTGTGCTAAACTCAAAATCAGATATTTGCCCTGGCTTCTAAAAGCAAGAACGCGAGGCCGGAAGACTCATTCTGTTTGCTGTGTTGTCACTTTGGCAATGGCTAGCTTAGATGGCTGACCTTGAATTTCTACCATAGACGGTCTTCTCGGGCACACCAGCCTCTCTCAAAGGTGACTATGAGCAAAGGATCCACTCCAGAAAGAATTCTGCCACAGCAGCATGGGCTTTTGGGACAGAAGACTTTAGATCCATTTTTAGTCACTTAACCCAGTCAAATAAATATAAGCAGAAACTTCCAATTCTTTGTGTCAGTCCAAGGAACTGCAAACACATTTCTTTTTAAAACTAACAAAGAGCAAAGGTCTCTGCTGAAAACTTTCAGAATCTGCCTAAGTCCAAAATGGAAGGAAAAAAAATGAATTCGATCCCTGCATAAACTTTATTTTAAAAGTAAGACTTACTTTATCAGATGCTCAACCTTAAGAAAGTATGTCCTTCTGCTCTCTGGTACTATTAAATATTATCTTTTCTCCCACCTAAAGGCCCTTTTGTTCTTTGTAATAAATAAATGTGGGCTTCCCTCATGGCACAATGGGTTAAGTCTCGGCACTATCTGCAGCCACCTCAGCATGATGTAGGTCCCTGGCCAGGGAGGTGACCCCACACAAGACACAGCAGACCTCTCTTGTCTCACCCACTGCTCCCCTCAGCAGTGTATTTCAGTCAATCTGCCTTTTCTGTTCCCCATTCTCTCTCTGGTGAATTCTCTTCTCCCTCCCCCCCCCCCACCTCTGACCTACACCCCAGCTCTTACATATGTAAATAAAATAAATCTTTCCCAAAAAAGAAATGAATGTTTTCTTCTTAAACTTGGTTCTAAAGCAATAAATTCTATTCTGCTGGACCACCTAAAATCCTTAGGTCATGGTCTCATTCACCTATGGATACCAAGTCACTAGGGAGAGCTAGACATTCTCCAAAGCATCTTTCTTATTTCATCCACTGAAATTTAAACTCACTACCCACTATCACAAGCCCAGCAGGAAATCTAAGACTCATTTTATTTTCACCATGCTCCTTAAACGAGGTGGTTACAGCATAAAGACACAGCATCAACCAGAGAATGTATAAGGGCCCTAAAAGTCTTAGCTTTTTAGACTTGCATTCAAATGTCATTCAAACCCTGACTATATGCCCTAGAGGATATTACTTAACTTTGAGGCATCTCAGGGCCAACTTTGGGAAATGGGGTAAGATTTAAGAAAAATGTAGCAAAAAACCTACTATTTCTGACACATGGCAGGGGATCAAACATCTGATAACTATCTTTATGATGTTCACACAAGTTCCTTTCAAACAACTTCTGTCACCATTTATTTATTGTTTTTGGCAACGTATGTTAAGTTCTCATTCACTTTCAAATTCACTCAAGCAAGTCATCTTTTCACCAAGAGGCCACCAAGTGCCCAAAGAGTAGCCCGCAGGCCAGTACCTCTCCAACCAAGTCCTTCCCAATTCTTGCTCGTTTATATTTTTTGTTCTTCACTAGGATCATCTTCCTACAAGTGCCACTTCTTACAATGCTTATGGTAAATATCAAGGTGTGATTTTTTTATTAGAAGGAGGAGAGTAAATACCCCCAAGGGTCTCTGATAGGTCCCAAAGATGATTGATTGCTTATTTGTTTCCAAAGATAGTAGGAAGAGGGAAGGAAGGAAGGAAGGAGGTAAGTTGGGCAAATAACACACAATCCATCTGAGTACACATTGAAATGTACTGAGAGACCTGGGTCAATAACACTCACCCACTATCCTGCAAAAACCCACAGTCAATGCTCCCCCACCTACAGCTGCTGAAATGAGGCAGCTCTGCTACCAGGAGGTTTAACCCTCCATGCTCTCTTTTTGCCATTGTTCAGTACATCCCTCAAAGGCACACAAAGGCAATGATGGTGCCAGGCCAACCACAAGAAATGAAGAATGGGATGCTGTGAAATATCAGAAAGCCAAAGAGTCAGCAGCACTCTAAGTCAAGCACTGTCTATGCAGCTGCCTTCCCCTTTCATGACACACCTGTCTTGTTTGTCATTTTACAGATGAAAACTGGGGCTAAGAGCAGGGAGGTAACTTACCCAGATTCACAGAGGTGAGAGAGAGGCAATTAGGAAAGGCATAAGAAACGCAGTGTGGCCCCAGATTCTAGACTCAACTTTCCCATTGTAAATGGTCTATTTCACAGAGCTGGAGACACCTTTGAAGAAAAAGGGTGGGGGAGGGTAGCTAGGAAGGAGGAAGAGTATCAACCAGGAATTGATGAGTGGAAATCCCAACATCTCCCAACTTGGGAACTTCTGCCAGCAAGTGACAAAAAACATGCAACAGGCACATAGGCCATGATTACAGAGAACACAGAAGCAGTCACCAAAGTGAGGTGACTAGTGAGCACATCAGGTCTCCTTTGGCAAAGTTTCACAACTCCAGCAGCGCTTCCCCTGCCCTAACAAGGATGTGTCTAGATGTGGAGATGGAGAAAGAAGCATCAATTTTCCCTAAAGAAATGATGAGAATCTCAATATATAAAAATCATTTCTTCTGCCACGATGCTCAAGGTTTCGCTTCTGAAAGTGGTCAGTTTGAGATTGCACCCTTGTTCTGCAGCATCAAGCTACCGCTTCCCGCGTACCTTTGTTAAGGGAAAGTGTCCTGGGCAGAAAGCAGCACATGGCCAACATGAGCAAAGCTGATTTGGGCAGCGAAAACTAACCTTTTTTAGGGTCCTATAGGATTCTTCATAAAAAAAAGGAAGCTTGACAATGCCAGACATATTATAGAAAAAATTTCTAGCAACGAAACACTTAATAGTCATTAAACCTTCCTATAATGTTCTCCTCTGCCTTAAACATACTCTCTCAGCTTGGCACGTATCATACCAGATTTTTTCCCTTAGAATTCTAGGACCAAAATACCAGTGTTTTCATGGGCATAATGCCATCCACTCTGCATTTTAAATATGTGAAGTCTGAATCACTCATGTACTGATATACACAGAGTTAAAACAAACATTAAGGCAGCATATAACTCACTGTGCACATCAATACATAAATGCTGCATACAGTTTTCTTGACTAAATTATGCTGACCAGGTTTTCTTTGAAGTCCGCCTATTGTCACTGTCCCATACATCCTGTTTCCATTGTGCTCACGTTCACCTGTGTTGTGCAGTCTGTTAGTCTAAGTCCTCATCCATTTTAGATGAAGAGCTGCACACTGAAGCACAAGGGCCCCAGGAAGCTATGGGTGGTCCCTAGGCTGGGTTGGCAGCCTGGAGTCAGCCCCCACACAATACTTGCTGCGAGGGACACTGGCTTTCACCCACAGAGAACATGTCACAGTTAGACTATTTGCCAAGGGGCTGACTGACTGAAATAAGTTAGCCTAGAGGAGGAAAGGTCTGGCCCTAAGAGAAGAGGGAAAAAAGATGAGAACAGGACTCCAGTCCCTGGAAACAGGGAAGTGTCTGGAGCTTTCCATCTCCTAAGTTCCCCCTAATACATTCTTCTAATGTCCTTATACCAAGATTACCACCTCCTCATTTTAAAACTACTCTATTTGGGGGCTCTCAGAGGAGTAATGAGCCCAAATAGTCTCTCAGAAAGAGGTAATAAATAAACATAAAAGATGTGCCCTTACCAGTTCTACTCCCCACTCCCTAATAAGTTCCCAGAAATGCAGTTTTAAACAGGGCAGCCATGCAGTAAGTGCAGATATAAAATGTTAAAGAGGCATCTAATTCTCAGTGTACATCAACACAAAGAAGATTCACATTTCACATTGTTAAAATACAAAAAGAGTAACACGATACCCACTAAAATACTGGCATTTGGGTACAGAATTCGAAAAACTGTAAGTTCTCAGTTTAATGTGGATGGAAAAGATAGAAAATGTCTCAATGGAGACCAGAGCTAAAGACCCAAATAGGGGGTCCTCCCTGGTGGCACAACAGGTTAAGGCACAGCACGATGAAGCTATCTACAGCCACTGCAGCATTAATTCGATCCTGGCACTAGGTGACTCACATGGTGCAGTAGACCTCTCCTGACCCACCCACTGCTCCCTCAGCAGTGTATTTCACTGAATCTGCCTATTCTGCTCCCCACTCTGTCTGTGGTGAATCCTCTCACCTCCCACACCTCTGGCCTATACCCCAGTTCTTGTATACATAAATAAATAATTTTTAAAAAATAGTATGGGGCCCTCCCTGGTGGCGCAGCGGGTTAAAGCACAGCACTAAGAAGCTTAAGCCACTTCCACATGAGTTCGATCCCCGCCTGCCCCGGAGGAGATCCACATGGCGTGGCAGACCTCTCCTGGCCCGCCCGCTGCTCCCCTCAGCAGTGTACTTTGTCCATCTGCCTGTTCTGCTCCCTACTCTGTCTCTGGTGAATCCTCTCACCCTCCACATCTCTGGCCTGTACCCCAGTTCTGTATGAATGAATAAATAAATAAATAAATCTTTAAAAAAAAATAGTATAGGGTTAGCAGAAGAAAAAAAAAAACAAAATAGAAATAAACAGGGAGGTAGCAGCATACAAGCATTGGAGAACACCAAGGTACCTCAGATGGCTTCCTCCTGAGCGCAGGAAGGGGGTATCTCAACAGTGTGCCTCTGACCACATAAACAGTAAGCACAGGCGCTGTGATACAGACTCAGTCCTTTGAGCCCAACCTGAGTCTTCCCACTGGAGTGCTGCTCAGGCATCTAAAACCCCAAGGTTTCATGAGGTCCATAATTCCCAAGCAGTTGTGCATGGCCACTTGCCCTAGCTACTCCCTTTTTTTCTTTTAGGGAAACCAGTCTTCCTTATTCCATCCTCTGACAGGAAGTTTTCTGTGTGAGAGACCACAAATTTCTTGCACCGCCACTTCTCCCTGGCCATGTGTGAGTCAAGGGCTTTGGGATTTTTTCTGGGGTGTATGGCTATCTTACCTTCAAGCTGAGAAAAGAGAGACATGTTCCCTGGATGGTGGAACTAAAAGGTGTAAGTCAGGGCCACAGTGGACAAAGTGCAAGGCGAAAGCAAAGCCAGTGTCCAGAACAAAACCTTGGGCAGACAGAAGCCCTCCCCGAGCTCACAAATGTCCATGCAGTCTCTTCAAACACCACCCTGGCCAGAGATATGCCCCAATAATGCCCATTTTAAGCTTAAGCTAGTTTGGACTGAGTCCCTCACTTCCTTCCCATGAAAGGTTATTAACAGTCATTTTCTTTACAAAGCTGCTCTTAAGAAAACATTCCTTAGGTTAGGTTAGAATCACAAGAAAAGTCAAATGAGATCATACACCTATTCCTCTCTGCACAGCCAAAACAAAATTCCTATCTATTGAAATACTTAGCATTACACAGCATCTTCCTTCTTGTTCCAATTTACCCAGCTGACATCTAGGTTACATGCAGGGGGTTTGGAAGGACTTGGAAAAAGAAACATTCCAAAGAAATGGATTATGATGTCCCTCATGCACACACATTGAGAGATAAATCAATTTTATTCTCACCATGTAAGAGGGGAAAAGTACACTAATGAGTTAAATAATAAAAAGAGAAACCCAATTTCTTTTCAAAGTGAACTTTATCAAGCTCTCAGGGTTTCCTCCTCTTAACTACAGACATTTCCTTCTCTGCTAATGTTTAATACACCCCTGACAGGACATATTTTCATCAATTATTTAAGGAGGAAATGGGAACTATAAAAATAAAATTACTTACTTTATATACTCTAAAATTTGTTCTTATCTGAAAGGTTAGAAGCAAAAATAGAGAAAGATTCTCCAATACTGCTGCTAGCAACACAGATATTTCTTTTCTATCTAAGAGGAAAAAATATTCAGAGAAATAACAACACCTAGGAATGATAAAGAGGTGTCCCTGCACCACTGACAGGTGGGCAACATGCCCACTCCAACCCAGTAACTGAAGTGCCCAGGGTTTTTAAGCATGCACGCACACACACACACACACACACACACACACACACACACACACAGGGGCATGGTCCTGGTTATGTTCAGGATGCTCTGGGTAATGATGCTTATGACAAAAAACTAAAGGAGTCAGAATGTTAGCAACCAAGTACAGGTACAGAGATGTTGGCTAAACATTCCCAGAAGAAAAGAATATATTAAATCATTTTATATCATATTATAAATAATCCAACTAATTAACTTGGAAAAAGTGATCATGAAATGCATTTCATCAAAAAAAAAAAAAAAATACAAGCCAGCTGACAAAATAGCAGGGAAGTATGCTCAGTCTAATATAAATATGCTTTACCTTTTTTCCGGCTAATATAATATTAAAAAAAGGTGTTATCTTGAGGCAAAAGACCTGAGTGGCTTTCAATTTTTTCACTATAACTTTACCAGAAGATTTGTTACTTTGTGCTTATATTCAGACACATATCTCTTTTACTATAAGAAAAAAAATCTTTTTTAATTGGAAGCATTTGCAAAAATACTTCAACTAGGCAGCCTCAAGAAATGTTTGAAAAAGGACGTTCCCAAGAATATAAAAATAAAATTTTGTATGATATACACAGCACATAAGGCTTAGGATCCTTAGTCAAAGAGCAACTCCATAGTTATTTTTCGGAGTGCTCACCAAAATTATTGGTAGGTTTTCATTAAATGCGGTCTCCAAATTAAAATCAACAAAGCCATCAGGCAGGAAAAGAATTTGACCATCTCTGACAGAGATATTCATGACTAGTAAAAGTATCCTAAAGCCTGAAATCTTGAAATAAAAGCTCTCAAATTCATGCCAGTCCTTCCTACACCCAAGCTATTAACAAAGTCTGCCCCATCCTCCTCCCTCATACCAGGTTACTCCCATACGCTTCTTCCTCACCTCCCATGTCCACACCATCTTCATCAGATCCCTAAGTCCTCAAGCAACCTTCAGCACCAACAACTTTGTGCTGTGTTCTCCTGGGGTTCTTTGATAGCTCCCACTAGGTCAATGATGCTTACGACAAAAAAAAACTAAAGCAGCCAGAATGTTAAGGAACCAAGTACAGGTAAATGTTGGCTAAACATTCTCATCAGTTCCAAGGCCCCATGACAGTGTCAAGATAGTCTCTCTCCATGGCTCTGCAACCTCCTTGCCTCACTGGAATCCTAGCATGCCTAGCTCAGAATATTATCTATTATGATGCCTCTCACATATATAATCCAATGTGGAGTCTGCTCAGCGATTTCTCCTCCCTCATCCAAGACTCCTAAGGCTATCACTTCCACGAAGTCTTTAAGAATAATGAAAAACAGAGATATACCAACAGTCAACAAATCTGCCACCAAGAATTTCCTTCCCATCTATTACCTCCTATCTACTTGGTCTACATGTAAAAAACCCAATAGCCCAGGTAATTCCTCCAGCCTGACCTCCCAGTCTCTAGTTGAAGAGTTATATCCAGTTTCTCTGGTTTCTTGGCCATGATCTCTGTCACAGACTCATGTTGTACCTTGCTTATTAAACAGAGGCTCAGTGAGGTCTGCCAGCTCTTGGTTTTCTTTTCACCTGGATCTGGGTGACAATTCCTCCCTTAGTCCAAAGCTCAAACTGATGAGCTTTGTCTATAGTAACAGGACAGCCAAACAACGCAGACCTCAGTACTATCTCTTCTATGTCATCTGTTCCATAGTCCACCTTTTCGCTTCTTTTAACATGTCTTTTAATATTCAGCTAAATCCAGCAAGACATTTTGCTACTATTTACCTTTCTATAGTTGTTTTATAATAATAAAAATGTATAGCTGACACTCTCTCCATTTGTACTTCAGCTGCTAGGAAGCCCAGAATCCAAATTAAAGTTCATTCATTATTTTATTATATGTTCACTCAATGGGGTGCCTTAAATTCTTTACAAATAGAATCGTACCCAAATGTTTAATTTTAAATAGTTCTCTTCTTTCTTTGCAGTAGTTCCTTTTAGGGTAACTATCAAAATATACAATTAATTCCTCCTATACAAATAGACATGCTAGAGATATTTGGAGGAGACTTGGAAGAAACGCTTGGATGAGAGATCTAGGACAGGCCGCTCCCGGTCCTTGGAACTGATGAGAATGTTTAACTGTTATCTTGACCCATGGTAGATTATATGGTACATCTGAATTTCAGGTGTTTCCTTCTGTCCCAGCAATGTAGGGACTGCCTAACCCCCTTTCTTGGGGTTTTCTGGCAGAAGGTATCTTAGGCTTGTGGAAGGTTTTGGGTCTCAGCCAACCTCAATTTGGGCAAGTCAGTTTGATTGGGCATTTGCACACAAGGGGATGGGTAATTTTAGGAATTGTATTAGGAATACCCTGTCTTCTCTCTCTACACATGAACTAAAGATCTTTCACACTAAAAATAAATACAGACATAAGATATATATTTCAAAACTATATGGAGCTTAACTAATGAGGTGAGGTTTCTGAGTTAAGACAGAAAGGGGTCTAACAAGTGTAAGGATAGTGTGGTAGCGTGGGAGGTGGGAGGGGCTGAAACCAGCAAAAACCCATTAATCCAATGAGAGAGAGAAAACAGGGAGATAATTAATAAAGAAGAGGTGATGGAATTAGAAAACCACCCCTTGGCAGCCGAAAGAATAAAGAACTATTTTAGGCTACAATCACCACTGGATGCTAAAAACTAGAAGGTGAGAATTTGATGATATAATCTCAAAACATATCCCCCTAAGGTACACATTAATTACAACTTTGTGAAGCAACCTGACAAACTTCTTTCAACAGGTAGGCAAGGAGATACCCTGGGCCTCCTGACACTGAGGATACATGACTTCCAAGATATTCCTGTCCAAAATGCACAGCCATAATCTAATCATGAGAAATTATCAAGTAAACTCAAATGGAAGGATTAGAGAAAACAAATGACCTGCACTCCCAGAAGCACTAAGCCAAGAAGGTAAGGAAAGAAAGACTGAGGAGGAACTACTCCAGATAAAAGGAGATGACACAGCTGAGAACTAAACCAGCCTAGAGCCCGGGATTGCATCACCACCAGAAAAAAAAAACAAAAAACACTTCTCTACAGTCACTAGGAGGATAAAAGGTGAAATGCAAGCATGTGTCACAGGCTAGATATAAGTATTCTCTTTAGATAACCGTACCACAAATACATAAATTGCTGTTATTGTTTTTAGGAAAGTAGACAGTGTTTAGGACAATGAAGCACCTTGTCTACAATTTACATTCAAAGAGCTCACAAACATTAACATGCACATAAAAAGAACAATAACACAAATGTGTAAACTATAAACACTTGGGATAAAACACGCAAGAACATCCCCTGCCCTTTCCTGTAGGTTTTAATATTTTCCAAAATAAAAAGTTTGAACAATACAGAGGTTCACATTCTAAGAGCAGGAACAAAGAATTGTTTTTAAATACATTGATTTTAAATGTTAAAGTATAAAGTCAGTTGTTTGTCTCTTTCAGGAGACAAGTACCCCTTGCCCTCTTTTCTATACTAAATAAACTATTAATACTCTTGCAATGTTGTAAGAAAATAGTGTTGCACATTGCTGTAGATGTAGTCAGACTATCCAGATTAAAATTCTGACTCATCCTTTCTAGTTTTGTGTGACCTTAGGCAGGTTTCTTCATTTCTCTTAGGCGATTTCCCCAGCTGTAAAATGGGAATAATCACAGGGTTTGCCTTCTGGTATCTGTACCTCATGATTAAGTGAGGCAATGAACACAAAGCAGTTAGCGGTTTCTGGCACATAAGCACTTAATAAATGTGAGCCCTTAGTACACACTAGCTATCACCTACTCATCAGCTTGGCTGTTTACTCTATGTTCTCACCCAGCTACTTTTTTTCTTTTATCTCTGACATTCAATTCCTTGTTTTATCTACATGTATCCTCATTTAAACTGTAGCTTTCTGAAACAAGGCGAAGTATAAGAAAGTGTTATAAAGAAGAACAAGCAAATTTCTCCTCCAAAAACAGAGTCTTCAATCAATGTGTTGGCTTTTACAACTACATTTTAAAGCTACAGTTAGAATTCTCAGCCAGCTACTACTGACCTGCTCAAGAACTTTCTTATCAACAATGAACACACACAACTCCAAGATTAATATCTAATTACAAAAGATCCAAGGCCTCCCTCCATTCTAGGGCACAGGTTTAGAAGGCCTACAAAGATATGCAACCCCACGTAAAGTGAACTTTCTACAGCTCTTGTTTGTTACCATTTTACCCCAAAACTATATACTTCTTAACAACATGCTATAACATATACTGACTACTTACTGCCACTTATGGACACTGGCTCGCTCCTCCGAATAACAACATCACACCCATTTTACACATGAGGAAAGTTAACTGTTCAAAAAGCTAAGTGTTAAAACCAGAACATAAACCCAGATTATTGATACTCAAATCTGAATTCTTTCTTGTTTGTTGCTTCCCTTGCATACATATAAAACACATTATTTCGAAGGAAATGTCATTCATTATATACATCAAGAAAACCATTTCTACCCAACAATCCTATAAGCTTTCTTGAAATAACCTTTCCTAAGGTTTGGTGGGGTTTTTCTTGCTTTTGCCTGGTAGTGCTCACTGTAGTTTTTCTACTTACAATAGAACTGGATTCAGTACTTGGTGGCAGCACCAAGCAGATCACCAGAAAAAGAAACAGAAGTCATTTAACCTGAATCCAATAACCTTTTCTGGCTCTTCTGTCAAGGACACAAGGAGGGGAACAAAACCCTCACTGAAAGCCAGGGTTTGGGAGATAGGCAAGGAAAAGAACAGGAACCTCCTTTACCACTTCCCCACCCCCCCCCCAACCCCCCAGCAAAGTGCACTTGAGCCAGGCAGAGATAACACTACTTAGGGGTAAGGACCCTAAGGAGGGACAGATTCTGCAGTCTACAGAGACAAGGAGAAACAAGACAAGAAGTAAGGTTTCTTTGAGAGCTTTGCAAATTCTTTCTTCTGCTTCTTCATGGCCCTATTTAATTCTCCTCCCACCATGACAAAGCCTCTCCTGACAACACTCTTAAGCACAACCTAACATTTGTTTTCTTCTCTACAGCATTTACAGACATGCTTGTGAAGCAATTAATAATTATCACCTATCCGACATTTCAAATGTCCGCCCAGACACAGTGCTACCTGTCCCCACAATTAGGTCATAAAGACCATTAGGGCAGAGACAAAGCAGCCCTCGGTTAGTGGAAAAGGTATAAATTTCAGATCAAAGCATCATGGCCCTTGGGACAATGGAACAGTGGGACCAAGCCCCCACAAGCTAGAGTTAAATGGAGCCAGATGGCACTGGGCAGACACTACTAGGACTGGGACCAGATCTATCTTCCCTACAGTCCCCAGCATAGCCAAGTGCTTCATTAACTTCAGCTGTCATGTAAAAGTTGGGTTCAAGTCCCACAGACTTTAACCACTACTTGTGTTGTCCGGAATAAGTTACTTGATTAACTATCCTCATCTGTAAAGTAAGGATAACAATATCTACCTCACTGGTAACTAGGTTAAAAATGAAGCTTAGTTAGCACAATTTCTGGCACATAGCAAATGTTCATAACTATGGGCTATGGTTACTATGCTGCAATATTAAATGTAGGTCCACTATCACTTATCCAAAACTCTGGCAGCCAGATGTACATCCTGGAATATAGAATTTTTCAGGTTTTAGAAAGTAAACTGTGTACAATGATACACACACAAAACACACACACACACATACTGCTTGAACACAATCTGGAGCTGCAACCTACAGTCAAACATATTAGTATTTTGCAGTGAAACATGCCCTAAGCAGGTAAATAAAGATTATATGTTCCTATCAGATCACATGACAAATGAGTTATGAAAAGCAAGAGTTTCAGAGTTTCTGGATTTTAGAAGTGCAAAGAAAGAAAAGCACCTGACTGCCCAGTAGGATTCCTTGTTTCCACTAAGTCCACTACACATGAGGAACACTTAACCACGGAGCTATGGGCAGAGCTGTTTGGCCAAATAAAGATCACCCAGATTCCCTGGAAAGCTGTACAGTATAAATACAGAAGCCTCCATCAATTGCCTCCAGCTGCCATGACACAGACAGCCTCTCCAGGTCAGATCTCCTACCTTTCATCCCTTCTCACCTAAAGGGAGAGGGCAGACAGAATAGCTGGAGGTATACAGTGGCATCTACCCCACCATCCTTCTCTTCATGCTTAAGCAAGGCTAGAAGAGACCAAACTAACGGGAACAACCAGACTCAAATATCTGAGCTGTGTTTTTAGTTTTAATATCTGATTAATCTAGAAAAGAAGATCTCACAGTCATTGTGAGAACTCTTTGAACGCCTGGGAAAAATCTTCCAGCATTCCTCTAAGCCTGGGAGTGGCGGGAGGGGAGGGAGTTGAAAAGCACCCCCACAAAGTAACCCTGTTAAATTCGGAGCATTATTTAAATGAGCAATTACTCAATTCCCAAGATGACTTTTATTATGCAAGGAAGTCCAAAATCAGCTGACAATGAATGATCAGTGGAAGGCTAACAGAACGCAAACTGGTCCTAACATGAGTCCAGGTGAGTCAACTGAAAAAGCACAAATATTCTTGAAATATCACATGTGCTGGTCCAAAAACAAACTACATTCTGTTCAATCTAAATGAACCTTTCACCCCCAAGTATATACAAATTAAAAGGCTTACTCTTCTCCTAGAAGAATGGCAAAGGGTCCCACTACTGAAGAAAACATGCTTTAGAGCAGGGTCCATGAGCCAAACTGGCCCACCACCTGTTTCTGTTCATTGAATGTTTGTAGAACAGGCCATGCCCTTTTATTTATGTTTTCTGTTGCTGCTTCTTCACTACAATGGGTGAGTTGATTATGTGCAAGAAGATAGTAAGTATGGCCTACTCAGTCTAGAATTTTTACCACATGCCTTATCCCTGTCTACAGAAGGAGCAGTGGCTAGGAAATCAGAAAGACTTATTTAAATCCCAGTTTTATAATCACTAATTGAAATTACCTCATAATTCCCAGTAATTTCAGCTATACCTCAGGTGTAACATAGGATATCATCATTTACTTTGCAAAGATATAATGAAGATTAAGAGATAAAATCCCTAACACATAACAGGCAATAAATGGTAGCAATTAAACTGTAATTAATACCAAATACAAATTTGTCTACCATGTCAAGAAATAATCAAATGTAAAATAACTCACAATCCAATCAAATATGTTTTTACATAAGACACTGTGCTGGCATTCACCTATATTTTTTTAAGAAAAACAATAGTAATATCCAAGTACTATTGCTTTGGAAGGATAAAATTATTTCCTTTATATACTCTTATCTTTTTAGTCCTTAACTTGAAATAATGTTTAAAAGCTAGGCTCAAAGCTTTGTTTAATATGAAATGAATCCCTGTAATGCATAATACACAAAACAGGTCAAAAAAAAACTAAAATATACCTCAGGTTCTCAATGAGAAAACGTGATCTACAATTTAGGGGAAAAAATGAAAATGGAGCTGGGGGTCCTAAAAGGTAAGTTTCCAGAGAAGCAACCATGAATACTTGCTGAGCAGTCTCTAAGTTCAGAGTTCACTCAAGGAAGCAACACTTGTTGAGAACCTACATTGTTCCAGTTCTGAGCCCCATGTGTCAAGACAGCAAGTTGTCACCACAATTAGAGAGCTGTAAGCAAGGCGGCTGGGGAAGGTGGGGGCAGGGAGGGCAGTATCTCAGCAAAAGTATAAGGCTAGAACCACAAAACACAGCCCTGATTGCAAAGCCAAATATATGAAGTCATGTGAGATAGGAGAACTAGACCCCTCCCGAGCAATTATCCAGCCCAACACCTACACAACACTACAGATAAAATGACTTGTCACTGGTTACGCTGTGACCACTTGTACCAACCGTAAGTAAAAACAAGTCATGCAAGCTCTGTTTTCCTCACTCTTCTTTGCATCAAAGAAATGACTTATCAAATTTCCCTGACTTAGAAATGATAAAGAAATTTCTTTGCCTTAGAAATGACTTTACTGAAAGGTCAAGTCTTAATCTTTCACTCCTTTGTAACACTGGAAGTGGTGTTCTGGGGAAAAAAGGACCCAGTCTTCCAGACCTTGGATTCTTCAAAGCAGTATTACTACTCTTCTTCTTTTGCTTTCCCACAAAATTGTGTCTACTACTGCACACACTATACTGTATTGTAACCACTTGTTTATTTATCAGTTTCCTCCACACATAGACTATGAACTCCTTGAAGACAGGAATCAAGCCTTGATAAAGGCTGCTAATGGCTAAGTGCTTACCCGGTGGTACTTAGAGTGCAACTTTACACACGCTGTCTTATTTAGTGCTATCATTTTGATTACCCCAACATTACAGATGGGGAAAATGGCCTGGAGAAGTCAAGAAAAGTTAACCGTTGTCAGTTACTTATTTAACATCCTACTTCAGTCCCATCTCTAACCTCCTCCTACCTAATAGGAGCCTGACACTGTTCAATGCCCACTCCTTCAAACTGCATTTGAGGGCAGTTGAGCACTTTTTCAAACCAAAACATTCAGCAATCATTGGCACCTGTCAATTTTCCAGTGATGCTGACATGGGCAAGCAACCATCTGACCAGTATGATATACAAAAAGGGTTTATGAGAAAGGTTTTCTTCCAAGCGAAAACCAGAAGCATTCTTCTTCCCAGTAACTGCCTCTACTACTTTGGAATTATTAAATTTAAAAAGAATTACTAAATCTTCTTTTAGCAATTTTAAGTCAACTGCAACCATTTCCGTTATTCTCTACCAAAGCATTATACGTACAAACAGGTGTGGTGATGCCATTTCTCTAGCAGAGACAAGGTGACTTCACAGCCCTTGAAAACGCTGCTCCCATCAGCCAGCACTAGTGCCAAGCACTGAAGAAATACTAGCTAACTTCATCTGGCAAATGAAAAAACGGAATTTAAGCTCAGCTTTCACAGACAGGTGGATAAATCCAATTGTAAGTAAAATATTAGGGTACTAACTAAACAACATCCTTAACAAATAAAGCCTGCTAATTCTCAAATGAGGTTTAACATATTTAGGAAATAGGGTCTACACTAGAGCAAACAAAGGTATGTTGTAAGTATCAGTTTCCAAGTCCAAAGCAATCTCTGTAGACTGGGTCAAAGAAAGAAACACAAAGTTGGGGTTCCTGTAAGCACCTCTCATAGTGCCTACATCACATTTATTAATGGGCAGGCAAACTTCCCACTCTTCTTTCCACCTCAACTTTGACCCAAAGGGTCTACCCTCTTAAAAGGGGCGGTGGTGGGGGAGTGAATGTGGGGTGAGTCAAGGAGTAAGAACACCTCTTTGTTTTATTCATAAGCCACAGCCCTTGAATGGCAAAATAACTCATAACTCATAATTCATAACTCATCTGAGTCATGGGGCCCCACTTGTTGCTCCCACTCACCAAGATCTTTAGGTCCTAAAGGGTAGCCTCCAGGCATTACACACAGGTCACAGAGGAGTGCTAGATATCCCACACACTCTTATCTGGCCAGGCACCTGGGTTGCCTTCCAAATTTGAAGGTAAAATGCTCCACATTCCAGTCCCAATTCCACCCCAAGAAAATCAGTAAAGACACTTTTCACTCATTCATGAAGAAGCAAAACCAATGTCTTATGACCCAGCCACTGTGAGACAGAACACTCACTTTAACTTCAAGGCTGCAGGTGCTTGTAAACTTTCCAACTGTTTATCCACTTGGCCTTCTCTCAAAATACTAAAGAATAAGGATTTTTTGATCTCCAAGGAAAATCAAAGAAAACTCTACTTGCTCACTCTAGAATGAAAGGTCTAAATGCCACAACCTGACTGAGACTCTTATTGAAAGCCCAAGGAGTCATGCTGACTGCTCAGGGATTTTTTCCCTAAGAATCCATTTTGATTCAAAGCAGCCCAAATACCTACAGGGCCTTCTAAAGCACAGCTTACCTTGTAATTGCTAGAGTTCACCCAAGAGGTAGCAAGTCCATCCACAAGTTTATCTAACATGGTCTGGTCATGCTCAAGGTCAGCAGACTTCTGTTTGTCTGAAAAATAGTCTATAAGTTCTTGGCCAACCTGCAGTCGTTTCCCCACATCCTTCTGCAACACCTGTGCCAGGCAGGACTCCATGCGAGGCTCCATGATGGAATTCAAATCCAGTTCCAGCAAAAGCTAGAGGGCAGTCAAGGTGACACCCTCCAAATAAAATGACCCGGGAGGTTGCCTCTTTGTTCGCTGAAGGTTACTAAGTGTCTGTGTTTCAAAGATACAATCCGGGGAATGGCAACAATGCACCATGTGTGTCTGAAGAGCAGCTGGTAGGATATTAAAAGTCCAATTTAAATAACTAGTAGGAGATAAAGGAGTGAGTGGCACAGTGATGTTCTACTATTGGCTCTGAAATACTTCATAATTCAGCAGTCCATTCTGAAAAGAGAAGAGAAAGACAAATCAGCACAGATAATATAACACTCAAATGTTATAAAACATCAAATCAACGACAAAGCAATGCACGCTGCAGAATCCTTTATTATCACAAGTGGAGAGAGAAGCATGAATGCTTGGCAACCGTATCAGAAGAATGTAATTATTATTATTTTTAACCAGGAAACAGCGAAGCAAAGAGCCAACAGGCTACAGAGTTGGTGGGTTAATGTTTATCATAATTCCCCAGCTTATAAATGTGCTAGTACAGAAAGCAATCATCTGCTTTAGCTAGCATATTTATTTATAACTTAACTCTTGCGTCCCACCAAAAACCTAAGACTAATCTGTGTCTGACTCACCGAAGTAATGTAACTTACATCTCACACTCAATTTTCTAAAAAAAAACAAGTGCTATCAGATAGGACAGATTCCACAGAAATGCCACCGACCCAGACGGCTGGCTTGGTAACATGAATAAAGTCCAAGACAGCACCTTCATCAAGCTTCTAGCTCAGCAGCTATAAAGCAGGGTGAGTAGGAGCCCTGGCCTCCTGCTCCTTCCCACCCTCCACAAGAGAGTAAAGGAAGGACAAAAGCTATCAGGCTCAAATTCTGATCCCAGTATACTAGTTGGCAGTACACCTCTTGAGCCAGGTATAAAAATCAGTAGGTGTTAAAGTCATATTAGAATAGGGGAAAAACACGTACCCCCCAAATCATTTTCATCAGTCAAGCTAACTGTGCATATGTGCTTCTTTATTTTTTTTCTCTCAATTCCTTTTGTTGTAAACTAAGAACACTCACAGCATCTATCTACCTGCCTGACACTGCACTAAACAGAAATGTTTTGTACATTAACAATAAACACCAACTCTGAGGAGTACCAGAGGTACATCTGAATTTATAAATTAAGCACAACTAAAGTTCTATGCAGAGTAATTCTTTCAGCCTAAGAAGCAATGCTTTTCCTTTTCTAACATCATCCCATCCCACACCTATTGTCAGCATAAAAGAGCAGTGCTCTTTCTGAGATTTTTGAAACCAACAGAAATCATTCAATGAGGAAAAGCTCATGGTACAAGATTACCCCTAACCTGCTTTACTACTTCTGAACAATGCAGCAACTGGGAGCTAGAAAGCTCACTATCTCAAATGACAATCCTTCCTTAAATGAAGGTGATAGATGTGTTCCAGTCATTTCCGCTGGTACTAGTCTCTTCTTCACTAGAAAGATATTTAAAAGACATGAAGGCAGCAACAAACCTTTAGAATAATGGTTAGTCCCAACATGGTATCTGCAATTCCTTAACCAGCTGTTATGTTGGTTATGTTATGAAGATACCCATGATACAGAAAACAAGAGAAGCCCTGAGCATCTTTCGTTCTGGACCCAATGGAGCTTACTATGGATTAAAAAAACAGCCATTCGCGTGTAATAAGGAAGATGCAAATTAAAACCACAATGAGATACCACCTCACCCCAGTGAGAATGGCACATCTTCAAACAAATAGCAAGGATGTGTAGAAAAGGAACTTGCCTTCTCTGCTGGTGAGAATGCAAACTAGTGCAACCACTATGGAAAACTGTTCAGAGGTTCCTCAAACTGCTAAAAATGGAGCTTCCATAGGACCCAGTAATCCCACTCCTAGGTAGCTACCCAAAAGACACAAAAACACTGATTCAAAAAGACACCTGTACCCCCATGTTTATTGCTGCTTTATTTACAATTGGAAAGACATGGAAATGCCCAAAAGTAGATGCCTGGATTAAAAAGATGTACATATACACGATGGAATATTACTCAACAACCAAAAAAGATAAACACATGCCTTTTGCAGCAACATGGATGGAGCTGGAAAAGATCATGCTTAGTGAAATAAGCCAGAAAGAAAGGGAAAAATACCAGATGGCTTCACTCATACCAGGAGTATAAAGGGCGAGGGGAGAAAATAATAATAATGATGAACATCTATATACCAGAAACATTTTACAGGGGTGGAAAGGGGAATGGGATTAAAAACAGTTGAGGGAGAGAAGTGCGCTGGACTATGGTGATGGCACACGGGTGATTTGGTAATGGAAAGCCCACGGGGATTACAACTGAGATGGAAAAAGGCACAAAATGATGCAAAAATAAACTGTTACATATGTATTTTTTTGAATTAGGGGAAAAAATGGCGACAGATTTTTTGCTACTCTTCCCTGACCAAGGCAAAGCCTAAGTCTGCTCCTCAGATTTTATGGGCATTGTGACTGGCTTTGCCCAGAGGGAAACCAGCAACCACAAAGCACAGAGATCTGCTAGCAAGTTCTGGAGCCCACTCTTTGAGAAGGCTGCCTGAGGAATGCCAGGCTGTAAGAAAGCTGGTCTGGCCTCCTGGGATGTGAAAAGCCATGTAGGGAAGAACCAGCAAGTTCCTAGTGTGGTCATCTGGACCATTCAGCCATTCCAGTCACCAATCGACTACAGGTACCCAAGTAAGTATAGGAGGCCAGCAAAAAACCACCCAGCCAAACCACAGAATTATGAGATATCCTCCTTTACCACTGTTTTAAGCCAAGTTTGCAGCAGCGTGTTATACGTCACCCCGTAACTGAGATACACTCTCTCCCCCAAACTTGTAACTCATTCTCAATGGAAAGAGTGACATATCCTTCACTCCCTAATTTAAAGAACCCAAAACCAACAGACAGTGACTAACAACAATGATAACAACACTATTGAAGGCGCACACTAGGTGTCAGGTTGTATGCTAGATGATCTACATAAACTGTCTCTAATTCTCCAACCAACTCCATAAATAGCTATTAACACAATCCTATTTTACAGAAGAAGAAACAGGTGAAGTAAGGGTAAGTGATTTTCCAAGTTTGTGTGGCCAAGTTTCTGTCCCCACCTTGAAACACTTGTTATTACACTTCTGGCCTTGTTCAGTTTTGACTCAAAGAACAGAGGTCACAGTTGGTGCCTAGCTAGGAAGCAACAGGCCAGAGAGCAAAGTCTCCATTCAAGTCAACACTGGGAAAGATCCTATTTGTTCATTTCTCTACTATGATTTCAAAAATCCCTAGTATATAAAAGCCTCCCTTCAGTTGAAATTGTATGAGATTCCTAACAAGCACATGCTTACTGAAAGTAATTGGGCATAAAGGCTCTGCATTCTGAAAAGTAGGTCACAAACTTATGTGAGAAACCCAAAGAAGAAAAGATGCTGGAAGTTCCCTAGGCAATTAAGCAGACTGAGCAGACCTAGTCTTCTTTTCTCTTTTTCTTCTTAATCAAAAATAAATAACTGATGATGCACCTTATCCTCACTTATTCCTACTAATCTAGATTTTTTTTTTACCTTTTCCCCATACTTTTGTTTTTTAAAGATTTATTTATTTATGCATACAGAACTGGGGTACAGGCCAGAGGTGCAGGGGCGGCGAGAGGCTTCACCAGAGACAGAGTGGGGAGCAGAACAGGCAGATCGGCGAAGTACACTGCTGAGGGGAGCAGCGGGTGGGTCAGGAGAGGTCTGTCATGCCATGTGGGTCACCTCCAGGGCAGGCGGGGATCGAACTCATGCGGAAGTGGCTTAAGCTTCTCAGTGCTGTGCTTTACCCCGCTGCGCCACCAGGGAGGGTCTCCCCATGCTTTTGATCCTCTTTGCCATCTATTCTTTCATAATGTACTCAGGGAATATTACAAGGCACAAAGTAGAAGACCTTCTCACGCCTGACCCCCACACATTTAATATCCCTCTGAAAAGCAAATAATGGCACTCATGCCCCAAGCATTCTTTCAGATATTTTTAGCTAACCAACAATTAAGTATATGCTCCCCTCTACATCCCTCAGGAGTGCCCTAAGATTTACAATTAACGTGGAAAAGAGAAATCAAAACAAATCAGCAAAAGATACAGACAAAACACATTAATAATAGAAAATAAACAAGAGGTGGACTTAGAGGACCTGAAGAGGAGCAAGGAAGAGGACTTGAAGGGGAAAACCTAGAACGCTCTCTGCCCACATCCCACCCACACCCCCTAAGGAAGACTGCAACAAGGAAAGTGAGGGCTGGAGTTAACTGGAACCCGTGGTTACAGTCTGTCATGTGTAAGGCATTGTAAAAGCACAAAGTCAGAATAAATAGGAATCGGGCCCTGATCGCAGGGAGCTTACAGGCTAGTACAGGACATGCTTACAATCCCAGTATCAATTCTGCAACCATCATTCAAAAGACTCGCATCACACAACAGCCCTGAAGAAAAATTCCTCAGAAAGTAACACCATTTATTTCTAAGTTAAAAAATATATATTGTTTAACTTTCATAAATTTTCCAAAATAATAAGAGAACTATGAAAAAATGTACAGGCACACCTTGAAGATATGGTTCCTACCCAAACTTACAGGTTTGGCCCCTCAAGTAAAGCTTTACTGTAGTATGATAGTATCACACTACAGCTAGCCACACATTTTTTTGTTTGTTTCCCTGTGGGTATAAAAGTTATGATTATACTATACTATAATCTATTAAGTGCACAATAGTATTAGGTCTACAAAACAACAAACTAACTTAATTTTAACATACTTCATAGCTAGAAAATGCTAGCTGCCATCTGAGCCTTCAAGTCCTAAACCTTGTGTCACAAAACTTCAACTTGTGAAAAACATATTATCTGTGAAACATCTTACCTGTGCACACTAAAGCCAACTGCACTAAATGAGGTATGCGTGTAGAAGAAACCGTTGGTGAAGTTAGACTACCAAGCACCTTTTTTCTTTTTTTTAAGTTTGAGCCTTTTGATTACTTCCATCCATTTCACCCATCCATCCCCACTACCTCTAGTAACCACCACCAAGCTGTTTTCTGTGACTTTGATGTCTTCAGACTTAACATGTTAAGTGAAGTTTTATAGTATTCTATGAGTTTGATATGTCTTCAGACTTAACATGTTAAATGAAGTTATGTAATATTCATTTTTCCCTTGTTATCTGCTTAGTATGATGCCTTCAAGGTCCATCCATGTTGTCACGAATGGCACAGTTTCCTTCTTTTTATGGCTAATATTTCTATACTTGTGTTTACCACATTTTCTTTCTCTCTGTCTTCTTTATGCTTTCTTAGGAGCCACATTATCCATCCACAGATGAACACGTCAATTGCTTCCATGTCTTGGTTATTAGAAATAATACTGTAATGAACATCGGAGTGCAGATATCTTTTGGATAATGTTTTCATTCCCTTTGAGTAAATACCCAGAAATGAAATTGATGGATATTATATTAGCAATATGATCAATTTCTGAGGAACCTTTATGCTATTTTTGAATGACTACACCATTTTACACTGACAAAAAAGCACACCAGGGTTCCCTTTCTCCATATCCTTATCAACATTTGTAGTTTCTTGTCTCTTATTAACAGTTATTCTTACAAGTATGAGGCATTATCTAGCTGTGATTTTGATTTGTATTAGTTATGTTGAGCACCTTTCCTCTTTTTATCAGGGTACATTTTCTCCTTTGGCAAGATCTCACTCTGAAAGTTACGAAGCACACTGACTGAAGCTGTACTGCTACAGAGTAGAGGGAGGGGCACCTCAGGAGGCTGTAACCTGCCTGCTCCAAGTAGGTTCTGTCAGTCGCATCAAGATAAAATATACTCTTCTAGCGTTTAAGATCATCAATAGAAAGAAATTTTAATACAATTAGCATATTATTGGGGATGTTAAGCAAAAGAATAAATAAAATTCTATTCTTCTACTCTGCCCAGCCAAACTGTGTTGGAGCAAAGCAAGACCGCTGGGGCCTGAAAACCTGCCACAGGCAAGTGGGGAACCATAGAAAAAGGGTAGAGGGGCTAGGGAGGTCTGGGACGAAAGAAGCAAAATCAAAACACAAATCCTCCCCATGGGCTTCTCACCCATCTCTCTGTCTCTTTCAAATGTCTCCTTCCATGTCCCCCAAGACCCTAGTACAAGGCCAAAGCCAAGAAGCAAGCGCAAGTTGTTCACATGTCTCTCTACGTCAAATGCCTCCTTCAACTCTTCTAGATCTCCTTCCTTTCCTCTCCAGTTCTCTTTCACTTCTCCCTGTTCAGCTCCACCCTTCCTTGGGAACAACAGGGAACCTGGAGTCTTACCCTTTTACAGTACCAGCTACCAGGGAAAGAGGACATATTTCAGGTATTTCTGGAGTACAGAAACACAGAACTACAACAGCAACATGCCCTCCCTTTCTACAAGATCGATGTCCTCAGTTCCCACCACAGTAGCTAGGTTCCAAGCAGCTCAACCTTTTCCTGTCACATTATCTTTGTCTTCAAGGGCAAAGCAATAAAAGGCTAAGACAATGATCCTAGCCATTCTCCTTACAGCACCCTGGAAAATAGAAATTCACAGAGCAACCTTTACCAGAACAATAGCCCAACTACTGCTGCAGGCCAACAGGAAGAAGTTTAAAAATACCAGCTTCAACAAGAATGAAGAAACACACAATAAGATAGTCAGATATAATGAAAAGAACAATAAAATTGAGAATTCCAGCCTCTAAATCTTGACTTTACACGTCCAGAATAGCAGTGGAAGAATATTCCCTCCACAATTATTAAATCAGGTTAGGGATGGGAAAAGGCTTATAAGGGCATTTTTTTAATAGTGCCTATCACTATAACCATCTACTTATTAAAACTACCCTGTAGCACGTAGGTATACAAAAACAGAGGAGTATTAACCATGGAGGATGGGGGTAGCGAACAGAACCAACCCTAGACTCAACAACTTCTTAGTCTACCGTAGACTTCTCCATAAGAAAAGTTCAAAAGAGTCACTTTTACTTAATAGCTTAAACACAGCAATGAATTAATATTTCCCTGAAGTCTTTGGGCTGGCTGGGCTCAGAGAGAAGGTTCTGCTAATCTTGCCCAGAATTACTCATGCAGCTGTTGTCATCTGACAGTCTGATGGGCTGGAGAATCTACCAAGGCATCATCCCATGTCTGAGGCACTGATGCTGGCTGTTGGCGGGGCACCTTGCCACACATGCTCGCCAACCATTTGGTAACAGCCTGCAGTTATATAGTGGCTTGAACAACCCAAAATGACACAGGGGGAAGCTGTCAGATGTCTGAATGACCTAGGATCCAGAACATGTAGATCATTTTTGCCATTCTGTTGGTCAAAGTCACAAGGACAATTCAGATTTTAAAAATGAGAGAATAGATACTACATATGAATAAGAGCTACAACTAATTTGGACATTTTTTTTTTAAGATTTATTTATTTATGCATACAGAACTGGGGTACAGGCCAGAGATGCGGAGGATGAGAGGATTCACCAGAGACAGAGAGGGGAGCAGAACAGGCAGCTCAACGAAGTACACTGCTGAGGGGAGCAGCGGGAGGGTCAGGAGAGGTCTTCCTCGCCATGTGGATCTCCTCCGCCATGTGGATCTCTTCCCGGGCAGGCAGGAATCGAACTCATGCGGAAGTGGCTTAAGCTTCTTAGTGCTGTGCTTTAACCCGCTGCACCATCAGGGAGGGCCCTGGACATTTTTTTCAATTAACTACATGTTTTCCCTAAATATCTGTAGAATGAATAAATCTGTCAATGTAAGAATTTAACACAAAAATGGGATGAAAGGTGAGTAGACCTCACTGGCAGAATGTTGCCCCTACCAAATAAAAGAGTATGAATAATTACTATGGGAATGCAAAGAAGGGATGGGTTAAGAAAGCCTAGAATGACAAAGGCAAAACTATCTATATAAGCAGGAATCAGACTGAATATTGTCTCAAAACATGGATGGGGCCTCCCTGGTGGTGCAGGGGTTAAAGACACAGCACTGTCAAGCTATGGGCAGCTACTGGAGCTTGAGTTCAATCCCTGGCCAGGGAGCTGACCCACATGGCACAGCAGACCTCTCCTGTCTAACCTGCTGCTCCCCTCAGCAGTGTATTTCAGTAGATCCACCTGTTCTGCTCCCTGCTCTCAATGATAAATCCTCTCATCCCTTCACCTCTGGCTTATTTATTGTAATAAATAAGTATTTAAAAAAAAATGGACAAGATGTGTGCCTGTCAGTTACGGTACTTAGTAAAGGAGGTAAGTAAGGGAAGAGAGAACTTATGAATGGTTGAGAGAAGTGTGCCAGAGACCTTAGCACACTTACACATACCTATAAAATATAAAGGCACTCTTATTTACATTTTGAAGATAAGGAATGGGGCTCTGAAAGATTAGGTTAAAAAAAAATTTTCACTGGGTTTTAAAGCTAGTAACTGTCATGCAGTAATTCAAACTCAGATCTGCTGGCCCCAGAGTCTGCACAACTGTCATTAAATTATAACACTATGTACCAGACACATTACAGCTCAAAGCACAGGTGCTTAATAACTGAACGTGAAAATGTTAAATACCTATAGCATTACGGGGCACAAGAGTAGAAGATAAAGAAGCAAGAGATCAAGTCACAAAGTACTCAGGAAGCTTTAACAAAATAATATTCTACATCATAGTATCAAGAAGTACCTTTTAAATTACCAACACCAGTTTATCAATAACCAAATCACAAATCTCCTCAGATTATACATGGAAAGCCACCATGGTACTTTGGAAGTCAAATATTAGTAGAATTTATTCACATGAAGTCATAAGTGGTGTTTCCATCATAAAGATAACCTTTTGCACATTATAACCATTTTATAAGTATAGTATAGTCTGAAAGAAAGCTAGAAGCTCTACCAGCAATGTCTATGTTCTTACACGACCACCTCCTTCTGTTCTTTCCTTTCCTCCCCATAGCCCTACTCATTTTTAAGCCCACGCATACACTCACTGAACAAATATTCACTCTGCCTCTTACGTGACAAGTCCTGTACTATGTTCACCACTGGAAACCACAGAAAGGCACGGAGACTGTTGCCTGGAAAAAAAGAAGAGACTGAGACGTAAGCAGACGCAATTGCATGGGGACATGGAAACCAGAGGTTTGCAGGTGCTATGTGCATGGAGAAAGGAAGATAAAGTACAACGTGCAAGAACCCAGCAAGGCTTCTCTGGGAATGCCAAGGCTGGTGCACTGAGCCACATGTTACTCCCTTTCTCCCAGCCCGCAGCTCACGCCTCTTGCCTGCAGGCTCAGACTCCGGGCCCCATGCGGCTCTCCTCCGATCATTGCTCATTTTCCTTCATGGCTTAGACATCCACATGGCTGATAACACCCTTTCCTTTCCACTGCCCCGCACCTTACCCTTTCGGCAGTCCGCGCTCGAGGACTAAGCATCAGCACCCTCCCCTCTCTGGTGCTAGATGTGTTCTACAACCCCTCATTGCAACTTCACCTGAGAACCTGGAGCTCTGATTCCAGCACATTGCCCCAGCCTCCTCAATTCCATAAACTCCCCATTTTCACTTTCCTTTTAATTTGGATTAAATTTCATGGGAGTGATAACAGCTTAAAAACTACCCACAACTTTCTTTCTCTGTAAGAGTTGCCTAAGTGAAAGTCAAACCTTGGATGAACTCAACACAATCAGCTGCTTTCTCCACACCTGCAACAGTCTATCATGCTGAAGAGAAAACATATGCAGGCATGTTCTCTCTCTCTCTCTTTCATACATACACACAGTCTCACTTTATGTTGATAATCTGAAACCTCAAAAAGGCCATCAACACCACCCCACTTTTCACCTTAAGTTCGAGTGAGTCTGCTTGCCCTTCTCTCCAAAACGACTTTCCCATCTCCTGCTCAAACATCCATCTACACTGCAACTCTCCTAATACTCTCGCCTCCCACTTGACTGATAAAGTAGGCAATATCAGACCATCTCGATTTTCCACCACCACATCATACCATACCCACAGCTTTCTCCCTCCAATAATGAAGAAAGCTCATTTTCAAATCTTCAGACGCTTGGCTTTTCAGCTGTCTGCTCTTCAACATCATAAGCTATCCTTCTCCAGTGACTGTTCCCAGAGGCTTATAAACTTCCTCTAAATCCTCCATCTGCAAAAACCCCCTCCAGTGCTCACATGCCTTTCATCAACACCACTAACAGTGAAGCTTCTGGAAACAGCTGTCGACACCGTGAGCTGCACCAATGGACTTCCTGTTCATCCTACGGCTTCCCGTGCCACCCCTCCATTAAAGCTGCTCTTCTCAGCTTCACTAGTGATGCTGACAAATCCAAGGAATATTTTCCTGGACTTCATTAACTCCACTTCTCAGCGGCATTCCAAAGTTGATTCTCCTTCCTTCTTCAAATATTTCCATGCAAACAAATGATCATGCCTTCCTGACATTCCTCTGGTTGCACGTACTCAAGTTTTTGTAACCATCTTTACTTGGTTGCTAACCTCTGTTGATGGGCTCTGTTCAAAGCCTCTTATCTCTTACTCTGCCCACTACAAATGACCGGCATTCACTCCCATAAATTTTAAAACTGCCAATAAAATGACGTCGAAATTTGGAGCTCTCAGCCAGTATCTCATAAGTCCAGTCAAATACACTGGTCTCCCTTTGGTTCCAAACTTCCAACTATTAATACTTCAGGATCTTGGCTCTTGCTGTTCCTTCTGTCTGATGCTCCTTATACCGACAATGTCATTGGTTGTCTCCTTCAGTTTAGATGTTACCTCTTCAGCAAGTCTTTCAAAGAGCAATGGGGGGGGGGGGGGATGGCCACGGGCTGGTTCTCCTTGGGCTTATCTGGGTAGCACTCACTAGGCGGGAAGCGTGCCAGTCCCCGCCTCAGGCTTCTGAGGGGGGGGGAGATGGCCACGGGCACAGACTCAGGAACAGAGTGCCTTGTCACTGCATCCGGTTCTCTTCCTTCAAAGCACTTATAACAGGGGCTAATTCTATCCCATATTTGCTTGTATTTATGTCTGATTTTCCCACAGGACTGTCAGCAATCATGATGGGGAACTTGCTTATTTTGTTCAACTAATGCCTATAACCATGTCTATTACAAACACAGCAATCAAGAAATATTTGTTGAATGAATGAAGTTTGCTTAAGTTGAAAATCAAAAGATGGCCCTCGCTGGTGGTACAACAGATTAGGACATAGCACTACAAGCTAGCTAAAATTACTTCAGTGCGAGTTTGGTTCCCCACCCCAGAGGTGTTCCACATGGCGCAGCAGACCTCTCCTGTCTCGCCCACTGCTCCCCTCAGCAGTGTACTTCGTCAATCTGCCTGTTCTGCTCCCCACTCTGTCTCTGGTAATCCTCTCATCACCCCTGCACCTCTGGCCTGTACCGCAGTTTCATATGCATTTATAAATCAATCTTAAAAAAAAAAGAAAATCAAAAGATAAACAGTCACTCACAATCATTAACTGAGTTCAAGTTCTTCCTGGGAAGTGGTAATAACAGAATATAGGAAGGATATGAAGAGTACAAAGAAAAAAAAAATACAGGTAAAAGGAACATACAGATACATATAGGCAAAGCAGAAACACAAAAGAGTGTGACCCTGCAGATGAAGACAACTTGGAACACTGGAATCCAGAGAACAGGAAATAGTTCTGACCCCATCCTTGGGGTGAGAGTAGTTATTAATAGGATGTCTGAGAACTATTCCAAGCATTATCCACAACTGAGTCAGTATTTATATCCCTATTTTTCAAACTTATGTAAAGGCACTTATGAATTTTAAATGCAAGATATTGTAAAACAAATTTCTAAATTCTTATGAGTTGTCATTTTTCTCAACTATATTGATACTAGAAATGCCACTTATGTACAGCTCTTGGATGCTAGACAATGAAAAGAATTCTCATTCTCAAAAAAAGTCTGGAAATAAGTAGGCATAGAGCCGAGAGTCTGGACAAAGGGCCCACAAGGACCAACAGTCAAGGTCTAGCATCCTAAGTCACGAGCACCGTGGCCTTCAAAGGGCTCTGTCAGCGGTCAGAAGACTGTTCAAGGCCATATAATTCTTTACATCAGAAAGATCATTAAAATCTGGAATTCTTCCAGCGATAACGAGAATATTCAGCAGTAAGGAGGGGAAAAAAACAAACTACACTCTTTCTCTTTCACTTTTTCTCTCAGTGTGATCATTAATAATCTACAGTAACTCTATGACACACACACACACAAAAAAAAACCATAATGTATAATGTAAATGTCACAAATGAATAAAAGAAGGTTTACTATACTGGATCAGAAGGACACCAACACCAGTTTATCAATAACCAAATCACAAATCTCCTCAGATTATACATGGAAAGCCACCAT